>NC_091118.1:167160380-167460956 GCF_040183065.1 Periplaneta americana
CTCTGCTGCGATGTAGTCAACAAGTAGCCAATAACGTGTGGGAAACAACTTAGCTTTTTCGCAGATGACGTTGGCGGTTCCTGATTCATTGATAGACATTGTTTTAACCTGTTCGTGATATCGCAGAAGCAGTTTCCCTAATACGGTCACTTGCCGCTTATTAAAATATTACATTTCAGTTTCATTTAGGAAATACTCATTCTTAGTAGATAAATATGAATACAGTAGTACAGTAATACTTCTGCTATTGTTGCTAATAATAATAATAATGATAATAATAATAATAATAATAATAATAATAATAATAATAATAATAATTCCCGTGATTACGGAAAACACGGGAATTTTATTTGAAGCAAGTAAAGCGATAGGTTTGGAAGTAAATCCCGAAAAGACAAAGTATATGATTATGTCTCGTGATCAGAATATTGTACGAAATGGAAACACAGAAATTGGAGATTTATCCTTCGAAGAGTTTGAAAAATTGAAATATCTTCTAGCAACAGTAACAAATATAAATGACACTCGGGAGGAAATTAAACGCAGAATAAATATGGGAAATGCCTGTTATTATTCGATTGAGAAGCTTTTGTCATCTAGTCTGCTGTCAAAAAGTCTGAAAGTTAGAATTTATAAAACAATTATATTGTTATATTATGGGTTGTTCTGTATGGTTGTGAAACTTGGACTCTCACTCTGAGAGAGGAACATAGGTTAAGGGTGTTTGAGAATAATGTTTTTTGGATAATATTTGGGACTAAGATAGATGAAGTTACAGGAGAATGGAGAAAGTTACACAAGGCAGAACTGCACGCTCTGTATTCTTCATCTGACATAATTCAGAAGAATAAATCCAAACGTTTGAGATGGGCAGGGCATGTAGCACGTATGGGCGAATCCAGAAATGCATATAGAGTGCCAGTTGGGAGACCGGAGGGAAAAAGATCTTTGGGAGGCCGAGGCGTAGATGGGAGGGTAATATTAAAATGAATTTGAGGAAGGTAGGATTTGATGTTAGAGACTGGATTGATCGTGCACAGGATAGGGACCGATGGCGGGCTTATGTGAGGGCGGCAATGAACCTGTGGGTTTCTTAAAAGACAGTAAGTAAGTAATAATAATGATGATAATAATAACAATAGTAATAATACGAGTAATAATAATAAATAATAAAAATAATAATATTAATAATAATGGTAAGAAAAATAATAAAATTAATCAGCCTAATATCGCACTCGGCGAAGATTCTCTTGCGAAGACTGAATCTACGTTTATATTCTAAGATGGAAGAACAGTTTGCAATTGAACTTCTACGAACAATGAGCGGAAAATTCCTAGAGAAGGATAAAGAAGTGTATGTAGTATTTGTGGACCTAAAAAAGGCTTTTGGCTGAGTGGATTGGAATAAACTGATCGGGATCCTAAAGAAACTAGTAGTTGTGGATACGAAAGAGAGAAGGCTGTTCAGTGATGTTTATATGGAACGAGTCAAAGTCAGGATAGGAGAAGAAATACGCGATGCTTACTTCTTCGATTTAGAAATATTCTAGGAAGGCAATCTTTTTGTCCATCGTTGAACATAACCACAAGAGAATAACAATGTAGCAATTATAAAACATTTGCAAAATGAACTGTTTTTCTTCTTCCTCTCTACAGGAACAACCTAACAGTATGCCTAGATTTCAATTTTTTTTCAGACACTAGACGAACGGTCCGTAGGAGTTTATGATGTGGGATATGTACGCCTCCAGATCCCTCCCCCCTCAGGCTATACAAGACATTACATTGATACACATGTCTCTAGCTGGAATTGAAGTCATTATGACTTTGGCTCATCGTTAAAATGGTGCTTCAATCGCCACGTACACTGCGATTGGCTTTAAAATATAAAGTTTAATAAACTACCGGGTCGTGCTGCTGGATGAAATCCTCCTAGCGGCCCTTGTACGTTCACAATGCTGCTATCGGCCAAAGTTCATAAAAGAGGATTTAAACCATGATATCGAATGCATCGAATATATTTTTAAAATTAGTTACTTTTGCCCTTTTCTTAAGTATTTTCTGCTATTTTAAGTTACAAATAGTGCTTATATAATTTATTATTTTTGCTGTATGGTCAAGTTTACCTCACTTTACCGTACATTTCCACTTGCTACACTAGTTTTAACGGAACAGATGCATTATAGGGGCTACCAATCACACATTATACGCAAAAAAAGGTCAGCGGAAATAATGGTTCGATTATCGTTAATATTCGATATTTGATAAGCATTAAATGCTACCAAATAAAAAAAAATGAATAAAAATGATTTAAATAGTTTATTACTAGATGTGATTTTAGTCAGTTTGTATTATATTTTTGGTCCAGGGAAAATATATTTTACTGTTACTGTCGTTATTTCCATTTTGAAGTAGGCTACAAGTTAACAATATAAAACTGACTGTTAATTTAGAAGTTGGCAACATATTTTATATCGATTGTAATAACAATACATATCGATAGTAACATTCATACCATTCAACCAATAAGGAGATTGGCCCCTATAATGCATCTGTACCATTTTAACTATATTCTTATCCCACTTATACGATACGTGTGTAATTTACATGCATTTGCTGTTAATGAGACGTAGATGTGAACAAATGAACACGCACAATTTTACTCATTAAGAAATTTTAATCTCAATTGACAAAAAATTTGTACTTTCATTTTCGATAGGTAACATATCACTAATGGAACATTAAATCCAGACGTTTGAGATCGGTAGGGCATGTAGCACGTATAGGCGAATCCAGAAATGCATATAGAGTGTTAGTTGGGAGGCCGGAGGGAAAAAGACTTTTGGGGAGGCCGAGACGTAGATGGGAAGATAATATTAAAATGGATTTGAGGGAGGTGGGATATGATGATAGAGACTGGATTAATCTTGCTCAGTATAGGAACCAATGGCGGGCTTATGTGAGGGAGGTAATGAACCTCCGGGTTCCTTAAAAGCCAGTAAGTAAGTATGGGTAAGTACGTAAGTAACATATTACTAATGAGGCAAAAGATAAAGCTCTGTTATCATTTGAGGGAAGTAGTCAATGACTAGCTCGTTTTATATTTCTGAAGTGTTTATAAAAATTGAATATTTTAGTATTAAAAGTACATTTCTCACATTTTAGTAGTATTACTTAATTATTATTTTAATAATAAACTAAAGGACGGGATCAGTTACTCTTTTCTGTCCCCCCTAAATGACATCTCTGATTTCAACTGTTCCTTTATGAATACACCATACCCCTCGTTATGCACTACTGGGTGTTCAGTTCAAAGTGTGTCATGGCTCGCTGTATGCCGTCATGTGGCTAGTCGATGAGCCTAGAGAATTCAATCTTCCTACACTTCCGCAGAGGTGTATTACTTATGTGCCAGAGAAGGTGCCTAGCAAGAACGGCGTTCATTCAGAAGAGTACTTACTGATACGTACGGTAACGCCTGTAGTGACAGGAATGTGAACTGTTTCGAAACATGTACTGAGGTGAGTTTTTCTTACTGTCGGGATATGTGGAGAGAGTTAAAGCGATTACTTACGTATAGTATTTGTTGACATTAATTTCGACGGTCAACATGGACACGGAGCATTTGATTTGTGTTGTGGAATGTTGCCGTTACCGATGATAACAAATACCCTGCGTACGATTTGTCCGCGCAAAACACAGTTCGAAAGAGGTTATGGTAGCACACAGTCCGTACAGACCGCCATTTGTTGCTACGACGTTCAAGCTATATCGTACACGTTCTCAAGTTCAGATTGAACGCCTTGATTAATAGGCAACTTCTCTGACACAAAAGCTGAAACTTGCTTCAAATCGCTGACTCATCAACAGTGACGTCACGACACACTTTGAAATGAACACCCAGTAGTATCTATATTAGCAGAATAGATAAAGCATGAGTGAGCTATCGTCGTAGCTCAGCGACAGCGCGTTTGCCTGCGTGGGTTCGATTATTCTTGGGCGTGGGTTCGATTTCCTCTTTGACTGATTACATGGTTGGTTTTTTTCCGAGGATTTCCCTAATTGTAAAGTGAATGCCAATTAATAAATGACAAATCCTCAGCCTCATCTCGCCAAATACCAACTCCCTATCACCAATTCCATCGACGCTAAACAACTTAGTTTGATATACTCCACGACACTCTTTATGAAAGATCTTAGAATCTAAAATCATTTGAACACTTCCATAATTTTTCACGACGTATTATTTTGTTTCTCTCATAATTGTATATTTATTCTCCGATATATTTTCGTTCCCATTACGCATTTTGGTGTCGTCACCAGAATACATAGAAGCCAATAATGTTCTGTTTCCAAGTTTTGTTTATAAAAACAGGAACAAAAAGTGTCGAAAACAATATTAGTTTTTATTGAGACTTGGTACATGCCAGTTACCGTTAATGAATATTGATAATCGAAATGTAAGTTCGTTTCCCTATTATCACACATAAAATATCTTGTTAGCTTACGAAGTGATGCAACACTTTGAGATAGCTTATCACAATGGCTGAAAAACTTGTATGAGAAACTTGGGGAGCGTGAGCGAATAACACATTTGACCTGCTTCTGTATAAACATTGCCGTGCCCAACAAAATTAACAAAATAGTGTTTACCTGCTGACCAAACGTAATCGTCAACAAGAACCGCCGTGGGAGTAAAAGTATAAAAATCATAACACCTACAGGGTGTAAGGAGTATAAGTGCCATTATTTTAACTGATGATTATTCATGTCATAAGGAAGAAAAAATGCCGTCACAATTTTTTTCTAATTGCAATATTTAACCAATTATTAAAGTTTACAATATTAGATGTTTTGCAACGTTGCGGGATGGGGAAGGAGGGGGTTTACAAGTACACAGTACAGCTCAAGCGGGTACAGACATGCCGGTACAAAACAGATGCTCTGTTCTAATACAGCGGTGGACAGGGCAATTATTATTTACGTAAATCGAGCTGCAACTACAAACTTTCAATCTCATTAATAGAACATTATGTTAAATTTACATTTTATTTAACAATATTGCTTTATTCTTTTATTGTACGTCCAAAAAATAAACAATAGGTATAATGGTTTACTGCACAAAATCACACGAACTTTTTCTCTAAAGCAAAATTTTAATTTCTCCGCTTACGTAAAGCAGTATAGTTTTTAAAGAAATTTCTGGTTGTGTGATATTCGAAACTGGGTAAGAGATTCCCAGTTTCTAAAATCGTTCAGAAACTGCCACAAAAGTTTGCCGATTAGGTAATCTTCTTGATGGTACTTCCTTCTTGCCGCACTTCAATTACGAAGGCTTTCTCCATAAATTAATAGCATGTGATGATATTCCTGAATTGTGAATGACATTGTAAGTTGTTTATCGAACAGGCCTACTTGTACTAAACTGCTATCCGCTCAGCAGGAGACCTATGGACAGGGACCTTGAACTCAGCTGATCTGTCCGTCTATGCAGACAGCTGTCAGCAGCATGAATCCTGCTAAACGTTGCCACGTCTCTCACGCCAGAACATTAACAAATTTAATCATGCATTATTATTTAATTTCACGGAAACGTAATAGAATACACAAATATTTATTTAAACTAATATTAACTCTTTGCTAGATATACCTACAGATCTAATCGTTTTCGTAAATTTACAAACAATGTAAGATGTAAATTCAGAAAGCTAGGAATTCTGAATAGCCAGCCAATGCGCGGTAAATTTCGTATCAGATTGATGTTGATATTAATATGAAAATACAGCACGAATCACATTTCATTTTCATCAGTGAGTAGCTCGTAAGTTCAGTTTGATAACTTATTACAGCCACAGTGAGACATACCAATTACGCTAGTTTTTTTTTACAGAAATAAATTTTAATTAGCTTTCGTGCAATATGAAGTTATGTTATCATTTTAGTCGGTTTTTTAACTATGCTGTGTCAAATAGAAAGTTATTTAAAGTCTTTTTAATTGATTATAGCTGAATGGTATGTGGTGAGATGAGGCCCAGGTTTTGTCATTATCTGAAAGTCTCGAAATTGGGGAAAACCTTTTTTATTTATAATTTAAGTGACTGTGTGTGTTTTTTTCTTCACATTTTCTGAGAAATCTCTTCAACGTTCATATTATGCAATAGCACTACCCATTCCCTCCTATAACAGAATATTTTGTTATATACATACAAAAAACTATTTCTGGATATAACCTAGTGTTTCATCTTAATTTAATTGATCTTAAACAATATTCGCCACTAGCTTTAGATCTGAAATATGGCTGCAGGTATTCAAAATGGTTAGCAATTCGAAAATTGAAAACTTATACAGTGTCTTGTTTTTTGTAATTATTTTAATCCTTATAAAAACACCGAATCAGAATACGTAAGTGATGTCTTCGAAAGAAAATATCTCATTTTCAGTCAAATTTATGTTTGCGTTTTGATATAGAAGATCAGTAATTGGATACCTTCATAAAGAAATCTTGTCTCATTTACTTCATTGCAAGGTGTAACCGAGAAAAGATTTATGATCTGATAAAATAGCTCCCCTTAGTTCTACGGAAGTAAATACATAGTTTAACTGAACTGTATTTCTTTATACACAATACGTAATTAACGACATTTTTATGGTTACAGAGAATATACTAGATTCTAATTTCTCACCACTGTGAACGTTGTTAATTTAAATTTACAGCGTATCCGGAAAGAAAACACAGTGTTATACCTGATATACCATAAGGTATTATACTTGCTATATATTTTATCACAGTAAAGGTTTCGTACGTATAAAATAAAATTAACGCCGTGTTGAAAAAGTAACAACATGACTGTCTCTGTCCCACGCCCAAACATGCGCATATAATAAATTAAATGAGTGCCTTTTATTTACCAGTCCACTGGAGGTTTCATGCCGCTGGAGATCTGCATCAGTTACGGTTTGTGAATAGATTCAATTACTACGTCACTTGAGTCAGTGGCGTTGTGTGGACGGAGGCTTTCCGGCTCACTGAAACCTACAATGGAACACGAGATGAAATAACTGGACGAATTTTATCGCTCTGGATATCAGAAAGT
The DNA here is from genome assembly GCF_040183065.1 of Periplaneta americana. Classification (NCBI taxonomy): domain Eukaryota; kingdom Metazoa; phylum Arthropoda; class Insecta; order Blattodea; family Blattidae; genus Periplaneta; species Periplaneta americana. The sequence continues at coordinate 167,167,475 of NC_091118.1, forward strand.
AATACAATCGAATGATACATATCATGCCGTTAGAATGTAATACGTAACATTTTAGAATTCGCCGTGTATTGCATGCATCGCCCAATAAGACAAACATCAATGACGGGAACAATAATACATTCTGTACCTGAATTTTTATTTGGGAACTGGAACATTAGTAATAGAAGTTGGTTAATTGAAATTTTGCAGAGTGAAAGTTGCTTGTGCAGTTTGTGGATACAGTATGTGTATCGGAGCTTGAACGATTGCAATAATATTGTTATAAGGATATTTTGTTAATTTATGAATAGATTGTCCTTCTAATTGAAAATATTTTCCTCCCTATGCTTCAAGAAGTTCGCATTAAACTGCCCTCACCCTCAGGCTTATGCTGCTATTTGTTCTCACCACTCTGTCTTCCCCTTGTCTGCATATTCTTCCTAATCGTCTCCACTCTGCCACAAATAGAACTCTCAAGTTTCCTTCACACATTAAATTTCAAGTTTTCTTCTTCTTCTGTCTCACATTCTCCCTTCTACTACGCCTTATCTCTCTACTAGTTTCCGTACCTCTATTTTTTCCGCTTCTGTTCATCTCCCTCCTACCATCCTCGTCTCGCTTTTATCTCTCTGTCTCGCTTCTATCCCTCTTCATACAGCTTTTATCCCTCTTCATCCCGTTTCTTCCTCCCGCTTCTTCTCCCTTCTCAAGTTCCTTCTCTTCTTCTCATTTAATCCCTCTCTTCCTCCCGATTCTTCCCACCTTCGTCCCGTTTTTTCCCCTCTTCTCACCAATTCTTACCTTGTTCAACCCGGTTCTTCCCATCTTCCTCCCGTTTCGTCCCTTCTTCGTCCCGATTATGTCTCGTGACCAGAATATTGTACGAAATAGAAATATAAAAATTGGAGATTTGTCCTTTGAAGAAGTGGAAAAAATTCAAATATCTCGGAGCAACAGTAACAAATATAAATGATACTCGGGAGGAAATTAAACGCAGAATAAATATGGGAAATGCCTTTATTATTCGGTTGAGAAGTTTTTGTCATCTAGTCTGCTGTCAAAATATCTGAAAGTTAGAATTTATAAAACAGTTATATTACCGGTTGTTCTTTATGGTTGTGAAACTTGGACTCTCACTTTGAGAGAGGAACAGAGATTAAGAGTGTTTGAGAATAAGGTGCTTAGGAAAATATTTGGGGCTAAGAGGGATGAAGTTACAGGAGAATGGAGAAAGTTACGCAGTGCAGAACTGCACGCATTGTATTCTTCACCTGACATAATTAGGAATATGAAATCCAGACGTTTGAGATTGGCAGGGCATGTAGTAGGCTACGTATGGGTGAATCCAGAAATGCTCATAGAGTGTTAGTTGGGAGGGAGGGATAAAGACCTTTGGGGAGACCGAGTCGTCGATGGGAAGATAATTTTAAAATGGATTTGAGGAAGGTGAGATATAATGATAGAGACTGGATTAATCTTGCACAGAATAGGGACAGATGGCGGGCTTACGTGGGAACAACAATGAACCTGTTGGTTCCTTAAAAACCATTTGTAAGTTTGTAAGTATTGCTAGTGTTCTTCAGCAGGGCCACTGTTTTGAAGGTAAAAATCGTATACCAAAGTTGGTAGCTGTGAAATCGACTTAATTTCGTGGTTTTGCAGAGGCAAGTGTCACGAATAAATAGTGTCGAGTGCCACAGGTTATCTGTGTACTTCTCACGTGTAATGTTTTATTTATCGAATATTCAACAGTTACGGCCGACAGTTAACCTCACGCGAACATGAAGAAAGGCCGTATACATGACACATTGGTCTGGCGTATGTTTCATGGCAGACGAAAATCAATGTTGCAATATTTGAAACAGTGACAAGACACGGAAGCAGGAAGCAGGAAGGTGTGTCAGGCAACGCGCTATCCCGCGAGCGCCCTGCGTCGACGTGCCAGGTTCCGGGTGCGGTGTGAGGCTTGAAAGCGCCAGCAGACACAATTCCTGCCTAGTCCTGCACAACGAAACAAAGGGCAATATATAATGTGAGATAACTTGAAATACCTATAATACGTAACACATTTAATAATGCCGCCGGCGTAGCTCAGATGATAGCTTACTGTTCAGGAATTGCGTTTGGGCGTGGATTCCATTCCCACTTGAGCTGAGTGTCGAGATTTTTTTCAACTGTAAGGCGAGTGTCAGGTAATATAACTTATTCCTTTCTTAAGGTCGCGCCAAAGAATTAGTTCCGTTCCGAAGCTTATGTTAGGGTTTCGTAACAAGCTCTTTTTTACGGTTACGGGTTAGCACTTCGCCAAAACCCCAAGCTGAAGGGCCCACACTTTATCGGCTGTCCGCGACTGTTATTCAATATATTCGCAGGCCATATCTTCTATCCGCAACCTAAGGACGCGCATACCGTGGAGATAGGGACCCACAATACATGGGGTGAAATTATATTACTTGAAATAGAGATGGAATTGCAAAATTTGAATTGAATGCTTCAGAATTTCTCTAAGGATTCTCTCAATGTTGTAAAATATGAATCCCATTGAACTTAACAGTTTGTAGGTGTATTTGAAGATGGTACCACGTACTTCAAAAAGAATTCCGTATAATGACCGACGATTAGCCTTAATTGTTTTTTTTACTCGGTTACTTAACGACGCTGTATCAACTCCGAGGTTATTTATCGTCGATGGGATTGGTGATCGCGAGATGGTATTTAGCGAGATGAGGCCGAGGATTCGCCATAGATTACCTGATATTTGCCTTACGGTTGGGGAAAACCTCGGAAAAAACCCAACCAGGTAATCAGCCCAAGCGGGAATCGAACCCGCGCCCGAACGCAACTCCGGATCGGTAGGCAAGCGCCTTAGCCGACAGAGCTACGCCAGTGATTAGCCTTAATGGTATACTATTTCCTAAAATAAGGGATGGAAGGTTCATAGATCATTCTTTTTTCGGCTGTTATTCATCTCTTTCAGACTTGATAGTCGAGTCTGTAGGTAGTATTATTCCTGTGTTGTTTATCTTATTACTTACTTACTTACAAATGGCTTTTAAGGAACCCAGAGGTTCATTGCCGCTCTCACATAAGTCCGCCATCGGTCCCTATCCCGTGCAAGATTAATCCAGTCTCTATCATCATATCCCACCTCCCTCAAATCCATTTTAATATTATTCTCCCATCTACGTCTCGGCCTCCCCAAAGGTCTTTTTCCCTCCGGTCTCCCAATTAACACTCTATATGCATTTCTGGATTCGCCCATACGTGCTACATGCCCTGCCCATCTCAAACGTCTGGATTTAATGTTCCTAATTATGTCAGGTGCAGAATACAATGCATGCAATTCTGCGTTGTGTAACTTTTTCGATTCTCCTGTAACTTCATCTATCTTAGTCCCAAATATTTTCCCAAGAACCTTATTCTCAAACACCCTTAATCTCTGTTCCTCTCTCAAAGTGAGAGTATAAGTTACGCAACCATACAGAGCAAGCGGTATTATAACTGTTTCATAAATTCTAACTTTCAAATTTTTTGACAGCAGACTAGATGACAAAAGCTTCTCAACCGAATAATAACACGCATTTCCCATATTTTTCTGCGTTTAATTTCCTCCCGAGTCTCATTTATATTTGTTACTGTTGCTCCAAGATATTTGAATTTTTCTACCTCTTCGAAGGATAAATCTCCAATTTTTATGTTTCCATTTCGTACAATATTCTGATACGAGACATAATCATACACTTTGTCTTTTCGGGATTTAGGCCTACTTCCAAACCAATCGCTTTGCTTGCTTGAAGTAAAATTTCCGTATTTTCCCTAATCATTTATGGATTTTCTCCTAACATATTCACGTCACCCGTATAGACAAGAAGCTGATGTAACCGTTCAATTCCAAACCCTGTCTGTTATCCTGAACTTTCCTACTGGCGTATTCTAGAGCGAAGTTAAAAAGTAAAAGTGATAGTGCATCTCCTTGCTTTAGCCAGCAGTGAATTGGAAAAGCATCAGATAGAAACTGGCCTATACGGACTCTGCTGTAAGTTTCTCTGAGACACATTCCTATTAGTAAAAAAAATATCTGCCTATGCTGTTGAATCATTTTCCGAGATACAATGCACTTCTTCATGGACTTTTAACCTCTGTTGTCTTAGAATATCAACTAATACTTGCCTTAATCTTGATTGGCGGTTGTTCCGCAGTAATTCATGTCTTTCGCAGAAACCCAACACATGTCCAAGTGTTTCGGTCTCGTCACAGCCTGGATGTCGGCATCGGGTTGTGCTGGATTCTTCAAAATCTTGACACTCTATTTTTATTCAAGTCTTATAAAGCAAATAATTTGTGAATCTCATAATAATGTTAGTGTACATGTACATATGAAACTTGTTTATCAAAAATATAGTTCTTGCATTGCACACTTATAATTTAGGTAATTGTAAATTAATTATTATCATACGTATTATTGACATTATCATTATTATTATTATTATTATTATTATTATTATTATTATTATTATTAAGCGTTTTTTTATTCCGCACTAAGTTCATCATGAGGGATAGTCATAAGGACTGTTCTTAGAAACATTAACGAAACAGGAACAGAATGGCCACATACGAAACTCATTAATATTCCTCGCTAGGTCGCCTTCTTCTGTTCCTGTGCGTGCGTGAGAAGAGTGTGAAACTTCCGTAATTTGCTGGTGCCCGAAAACTTGCTTTATTTTTTATATCATACCAACAAACTCTCAACACCACCTTATTAAAGTTCTCGCTTTATAATTATAGCTACATTTCCGTGTTTATTTCTGACGCGGATGTTTTGATTTATTTTCACCAGGTCAAGAAATCTGCTACTTCACCTCAGATAATTCGATCATGGATGAATTAGTATGATATTTTCGTTTTTATGAATGAAATAAATCCTATCCATATTGAATTATTGAAGTGCATAATTTTTTTTAGACTTTTATACTGAGAAACTGAAGGGGATGTTTCTCAGTTCATTATAAAGTGATTTAATTGCATAATGTTTATATTCAGGGTTGAGAAGTTACGCTTAAAATGATTTTATACGTAACGTTTCATATAATAAATATAAATAATTTACAGTGAAGCCTTGGTTTTTTTGATTTCGAAGAGTTTGACGTAAATACCGTGTGACATAGAAGTCAGTTGACAAATGGGAAACATTACTCTAATTGGAAATACAATTGTTTACAGTATGTACACTACCACAAATGTTCAAAATGTGCTCCATTTACTTGAAAACAGTACCTCACTCGATCCTGACATTCTTCTGCACACTTGAAAGTGTTGTAGGTGGGATGTGCTAGATAACATGGGTGATCCTTTGTTTGAAGTCGTCTATAGATGTAGGATCTGTCTGAAAAACGTACTGTTATTATAGAAATAGTAAATAAATAAGTAATAGATGGATTTATTCAGCAATATTACACATACCCATGTACTATATTAACACAATTTTCTCTTAAATCCCATACTTGGGTCTTCTGACCGTACGTGCTTTGTAAAACAAGTCTTACTTTGTAGGTTTCAACCCCCTTACCTGTAGTTAGATCCAACCGCTCTCTAAAAGAACACATAGATTAAAATGAAAATGACACAAACGAAACACATTATATAATATATCCTAACCTAAACAGGCATAAAAGTGTATAATTGAGTATCCCTTCGTGAGATCGTATCACAAACTTCCACAGCTGCACTTCTAATCTGCCTCGCCTTCAAGAGGAACAATCCAGTCTTTTGTTCGTATTCTTTATTCCCCTTGAGGTCAAGACATGCAAGCGAACTCCTTTTCTGACTTAGCATCGAGGGTGGTAGATATTTTTTCCGGATATGTTCCAATTCGACACACTGCAATAAAATATGTGTCTGGGAGTCCTTTTCTCCGTCCAGTGGACAAAGGCGCTCTCCTTCGTTTACAATTTTATTACCCTTCCATGCCCCCAATCTTAGCCACGTTAAAATGGCTCTGCTGTCTTTGTTACAAGAATTTATGTACTCTTTCATACACTATTTCACAACTCGGACTAATTTTTAATTAACCAATTAACCAACTTTTTCGTAACACCTATCTCTCTTTCTCTCTCTCTCTCTCTCAAACTCGGTATCTATTTCCACTAATCTAAAAATGTATTTGCAGCTCTGTATTTGTAGAAGTTTCATTTTTCAAAAGAAAATCAATGGTTCAATGCACTTGTAAATATTTATATGGTTAAGTACTCTTTGTCCCATGTGGCAGCTTACGAATGGGAGATTTCTAAATTTCAGAGTTCACTTTTTATGAACTAAACAGTTGAAATATTTGCATGTTTTTGTTAACATTGATGTTTGTTAATTTATCATTAAAATAATATAACAATACCGGTATTAATTTGTGAATAGATTAATTTTTCTGCAAGAATAATTATAAATTACGTGTAATTTATGTGAAATACTTATCTTGTAATTTAATTTGCAACCCTTATTTATAGGTATATTTCTGCGGTTCTGCAGTTATTCATACAAGAAATTTTAATTGAGAATGTTCTCTCATTAACGCAGCTTGAAACGCCTTATCCCCGTAATGTTAAATTAAACCCCATTTTCTCAGCTTCTAACAAACCTAGAATAATGCAACTTTTACCATATATACTTAATCACGTTCGTAATTTTAACACAGTGTGTTCTTCTTACGCCCAATGTTAAAAAAATTTAAACAGAATACATGTCTCTTCAATTTGAAGAATTTAATTAAAAGTTATATCTCACATAATTCCAATAAAATTAAAAAAGCTAACGCTAACATTTAGTAGCATACTCCTAGAATATAGTACACCATGTTTCAAAAAGAACTTCACAACTTTAGAATCTTATAGAAATTTATCCATATATCTTACAGAATAGGTTCAGGTGTCATTTTAAAGGATAATACATCAAGTTTGACTCATGTAGTGCCATAGTACGGTGTATCTCGCTGAGCTGTTTTCTGGCGCTGTGTTGCAACCAACTCACAGCGTACTGTTTCTTGAATTTGGAGGTTTCTAAAATTAAATGTACACGAAAACCGTCCACAATATTGAAATACGCCAGAGGGATAAATTATTCTTTATTAGTTTTCCTATTGATATGGACAAAAGTTACGATCCTACTCGCAATAGTTACCGAACAAGACGTTGCTAAACATTTGAGGGGGGGGGAAACATTTCTTTCCTGAAAAAAAAACTATTAACTTTCCAATAATATGATATTATAATTTTTTGTTTCATACAACATGAGCTATTCGCTCTGAAAATTTGCAAGGCTATTTCACTTTCACCCTGTACAATTTTGGAAAACTTTGCTTTTAAGAAAGGAATATATTTATAGCATATTGTTCAGTGCTCTTAAAGATTCGGTATTAATTTTTCGGAAACATTGCTATTCTTTTACCTAATTTTGTTATGGGTTTAGAATGAATGGGGCCGTCTAATGCTTATCTTAAAATGTAGTATTACTATGTTACATTTTATTGATGAACGTTTTCGGCATATTTATGCCATCTTCAGAGCTTAAAAATTTATCTTATATACATACTTAATATTATGCCACATTGGTTAAATGCAATACATATCTAACAAACAGTCAAAGCCGAGCAACCGGAACGAACACACCACCACAGGAACACCAACTATTCACATCCGGCTGACTGAACTTCGAGAAGTGACACCTTGAAAAAACTGTTAACGTACGTCCATGTCAAGCTGTTATCTAATATTAACATCATTGTACTTCAATTTGATTGTTAACGCCAGAAAACTTTGCAACACTTGATACAGCCAAACAATCCACCACATAACACAGCCATCTAATTGTGTTTAACTTGTTTTATCAGAACATGTAAACAAAATTAACGACGTAAACGACATCCGTCTTATAAGAATTATATCAAGTGTCATCTGTTAATGTTTTATAGATCTGTTTTAATCTGTTTCATTCAACTAGTGTTTTGTGTTTTAACATATTATGAAGTGACATTGTACAAACAAGAGCTGATTGAGGACACAGTAATCACAAGTTCGCCTTAAAAATAGTGTAATTATGATTTCGTTGTTTGTTAGATATGTATTGCATTTAACCAACGTGGCATAATATTAAGTATGTATATAGCCTAAGATAACTTTTTAAGATCTGAAGATGGCATAAATATGCCGAAAACGTTCATCAATAAAATGTAACATATTAATACCACATTGTAAGATAAGCATTAGACGGCCCCATTCATTCCAAACTGCTGGGTAACTTTCGGTGCTGGACCCCGGACTCATTTCACCGGCATTATCACCTTCATCTCATTCAGACGCTAAATAACCTAAGCTGTTGATAAAGCGTCGTAAAATAACCTACTAAAAAATTCATTCCAAACCCATTGTATTTCTGCTTATCGGTTAAAACTACCAACAAAATGAAAATAATTTTGTTATGCTACTTTTACTGTACTCATTTACTAAAAGGAAATTCTTATAAATTTATAACAGCTAATTTAATTTATACTTCTTGGTATGCTTTGTCGTTTTGGCATACCATTATTATGGCAAGTTGTCATTCTTCTGAATTAATTATCATAATCATTAAAAAATTAAATCAGTTAAATGAGTGTAAACTATATAATCACAACATAGGCCAATAGGAACAGAATCATAACAGTAGTCCGTGGCCTACCGATATGCCCAAAGCTTCTGCACACGTTACATAACCTAGATGTTTAAGTGTATAAACTTAACAAGATATAAAAAATATTAATGGATATGTGAGGCCGTTACATTGTGTAGTTATTACAGGAAATCATCTATACCTTCTTCTACGTATTTATTTATGAAACCAATATTTTGTTCTGGGCAAAAAATTCTGTTATCTTTCACCAGAGAATTTGATCGCGGACAAATTGAAAGACACTCCACATTTTTGTTAACAAAATGCATAAATCCTACCAAAGTTCAATGCATTAAGTACATGTGTAACATGTTAACCGATAGAGTGTCTACAAACTGGAGAATTCTCGCAGAACAAAACAGAGCTGTCACAAGTAAAGCAAATATTTTGACAAGCAGGTGGCTCGGAGTTAAAAGTGGGGCAAAAATGGAAAGAGAGTGAAAGAGAGGCAAACATGTAAGTCAGTGTGTATATGTCTATGAGAGAGAGGTAGGGGATTTAACCGGGTGCTTGCACGTTCTGGAAAAGCGGTCAGAGGTTCATATCACAAACAAGCCCCGAGGTTACTAATTTCCCCGTCCCAGCGCTTATATTCCTAAGTGACCCCCACGTTACGCTAATTGCTTCGCTTCTTGGAATTTAAAAACTTCAAATTCGTGGTGTGAATGCATAAACGCTTATAACTGAAAAATGTGCTCATATATCAAGTCCGATTTTATCGTACAGTTTGTAGATAATATTTAGGGCAGAACTACTTCAGAAATGTCCAAATGAATCATCATAATAAAAGGTAGGGGACTTCTTAACCCTTTCTTTCCGAGAAACAAGTGCAAAGGTTAAGTAGGTAGTAGTTTTGTTTTCCAAGTAGCCATAAATCATACTAAGTTAATTATTACTCTTGTTTGAGGTACAAATTAATGAGGTGAAATTTTTATGGCGTTGTGCTGCACGCACTCTATTATTCAATACCGTGTTATAAATGAAGACTGAAATGTCATTGCCATGTGCGGAGAATCGTACGTTTCTTCTCTCTGTGATGATGTTAGTATGAAGTTTTTATCTTGGAGTGCGTTGTAGGTGGGTAAGTAAAATATAAGTTGATAGTACAGAATGATGATGAAATGAAACTTGAACTAAACTAAGAGACCAACACGTCTCGTAATCTTGTATAAATATCTGTGTGTCTCCCAGTTTACATTATGGAGTTTTATATACCTCGGCGTGACTGACGTCATTGTGATCCTTGTAATGTGTACACGTATCAAATTTGACAGAATATATTCTGGCATAGTCTAACTCATGATATAACTTGGTTTGAACTTTGATTATTTATTTATAGGTCTTTTTTCACTCATATGAAGAACAGCCTATGGCCAAATTAATTTTATTTAGAGCTCAGAGTCTCGCTCAATTTAATATTATTTCCTCCACCCTACACTTCTCCTTACATTCTTGTTCCAAGCCGACGAACTCTGGAACATCTTCGAAGATAGTCAATTTTAATTATTTTTAGTTGATTTCTATTCCGTTTAATAAACACCTACGGTCTTACCAATAATAACTCTTATATAGACGTTTAACTGTCTTACATACTAGGTTCAAAAAGTTCCCGGAATTTGCTAGTATCATAAAAACAACGTACCTTAAACACTATTCTACAGCATTCCCTTCAAAATAGTTGCCTTCCGCAACAACACACTTTTTCCAACGCGTGTAGAGTTCCTGGAAGCAGGCCTGGAAGCCATTTTGTGAAACCCATCTTAGTGCTCTCGTCGCGTTTGCGATAACCTCTTCAGCATTGAATCTCCGTCCTTTCAGATGACTTTTCAGACGGGGAAACAGAAAGTAATCAGGTGGTGAGAGATCAGGAGAGTATGGTGGATGATCCAAAGCAGTTATGTTGTGCCTGGCAAGAAAATTCTTTACAATAATTGCGCGATGAGCAGGTGCATTGCCATGCATAAGAAACCAGTTGTTTTCTACCCACTTTTCTGGACGTTTCCTTCTCACTGCGTCCCGGAGGCGACGGAGGATTTCTACGTACAATTCTTTCGTTACGGTACGACCTTCTGGAATGAACTCATGGTGGATGAGACCCTGAGAGTCGAAGAAAACTTCCAACATAACTTTGCCTTTGGAAGTGTCCCTAGGAAATTTTTGCTTCTGAGGAGATGTTTTCGATTTCCACTCAGATGACTGTCGTTTAGGGACTGGGTCGTACAAGTAGCACCAAGTTTCATCACCAGCAATAATTTTGTTTAAGAAATCACCATCTTCATCAGCCATACTGATCATGTCCCCAGCAAGAGTCATTCTTGTTTCTTTCTGTTCTGCCGACAACATTTTCGGAACTAACTTCTGAGACACGTAATGCATGTTGAGATGCTTGTGAAGAGCATTGTGTACACTTCCGACTGATATTCCGACCTCTGTTGCTATCTCTTTTATGGTTTTACGTCGGTCGTCCCTCACAACATTACGCACACGCTGAGCGATTGCTTCATTTGTTGCAGTTGTTGGTCGGCCGCTGCGTACGTCATCTTTGGTGCTATCGCGGCCACCAGAAAAGCGTTTATGCCAGGCATACACTTGAGTTTTTTTCATTGCTGCTTCGCCATACGCTTCTTCCAACAATCTTAATGTTTCTGCAGGAGTTTTGTGTAACAAAACACAGAACTTGATGTTTGTATGTTGCTCTGTGGACATAATCACAAAATGCGACGAACAAACAAAACACTATGATAAACAATTGCCTACTACTCAAAACCAACAATCGCCATTATCAACAAACTTTAAGGAAATGACATCATGAATGTAACCAACAAAACAAATGTATAATATCCCTTGTTATATATTAATACGAAAAATGGTAGTAAAATTCCGGGAACTTTTTGAACCCAGTATATAACTTACTTACACAGCGAACAGCTCGTTTATAAGTCGTGTGTAAATTCCTGACTAATCACTAAATACCTCGTGTATAACAATAGTCATAGTTTCGTCATTATGCGAAAGGAAACAGATAATCCGATAGTGTGCTCTAGAGTGTCACGCTAAGTATCGATAGTACAACTGGGCCTGATCGATTACCACGCTATATTTTGATCAAAGAGTACAGCTACAGCAATATTATTTTAATTATTCGATGCTCTTTGTTTTATTCTTCTGTTACAAGGCAACCATCATCATAAAATGACAATCGATACGAACAGCTGTTAAAAGGCGGCCATTTTTTGTTCTCTATTTACAACTCTTAAACAGGGGGGTGCGAAGCAATTCCCATGTGTAAGTTACACGCTGCTTATACATCCATCCCTTGTGCATGGTTTATTAGTAATGTTTTCTGTCTCGACTCTGCATAAGTCTCGTATAAAAATTATACACCGTTTATTAGTAAGGTCTTTAAAGTTTTGAATGTATAACACGTAAAAGAACACTTTGACATATGAGATACCCTTATGAATATTACAGCAGCAATTTCCCGACCACAACTGAATTGAACTCCACAAGTCATTATCCACTCTAATAATCCAGTAATAAAGACAATTAATTATAACTTTAGATGTCCCACACGAGAAATTCAGTTCGCATCTAGGCTGCAAAGTTCTGAATTGTCACATTTGTAGGCCGCAAAAGAGAATTGGTCATAATACTTATCGATTGTCAGTTGTTGGTTTCTCTTTCGAATGTGGCGCTTGTCGCTATTAAAAGCGTTGTAGATTGGAAATCAGAAAGTACATTGAAAAGCCTTTGTTCTCGGGAATCTTCGTTCCTCATATTTGCAGACTCCTCGCTTCCTATTCTAAATGTGTTTAATTTTCAATACAATACAGTTCCTCGCAACCCTCGCTCCACAGATATGATGAGAGGTGGGGGAAATACGTCTGTCGGGAAGTATTCGAAATATCAAATCCTGTTGACATATAATAAAGAAATGAAGTGTGGACCAGTATCTAAAATATAACTCTGGCAGTATTTCTTTGTAAGTTTGATTACTAATCCTTTTTTAAAAAAGTAATGATTTTAATGGAGGTTGCTAGTCGAAAAGCTACGGGTGGATATAAAATATTTTAAAGAGATCTGTTACATTCAGAATAATAATAATAATAATAATAATAATAATAATAATAATAATAATAATAATAATAATAATAATAATAATATCAAATATTAAGATAATGACTGTACAGACTGATCCCCGGATAACCAAGATCTTTTCTCGCTTTGGATTATTTATTTATTTATTTATTTATTTAAATTTAAATATGCAGAATAAGGAATATAATTACAAACAAACAAGAGAAATAGAAATAAAATAATGCAATCAATATAAAAAAGGAGATACAGTAGTATTAACAAAATTTGAGACCGAATGAGCAGCGCTCGTGTTCGGTCGCAGTTCAGACATAATATTAATATACCTATAAGAGAATATAAAATAAAATAAAATAGGAAATAAAATTACAATTACAATTACAGAAATTATATAATACAATATTAATATAAGAGAAATATAGAAAAAAATAATAAAAATAAATAAGTAAAATAAAATAGGAACTAAAATTTAAATTACAGCGGCAATGGAATTATATTAGTACATTAGTAGATTAGTAACCTATGGCTACTTACACAATTTTATATTCACTTTGGATGGAAACTGCAAATTTCCTTACATCTATTTTAATAGAGTGCACGTTAAATTCAGTTCAAATATACATTTCTTGATCACTAACAGAGAGGGTTTGGAATTGAACGGGTTACATCAGCTGCTTGTCTATGCGGATGACGTGAATATATTAGGCGAAAATCCACAAACGATTAGGGAAAACACGGGAATTTTACTTGAAGCAAGTAAAGAGAGAGGTTTGGAAGTAAATCCTGAAAAGACAAAGTATATGATTATGTCTCGTGACAAGAATATTGTACGAAATGGAAATATAAATATTGGAAATTTATCTTTTGGAGAGATGGAAAAATTCAAACACCTGCGAGCAACAGTAACAAATATAAATGATACTCGGGAGGAAATTAAACCCAGAATAAATATGGGAAATACCTGTTATTATTAGGTTGAGAAGATTTTATCATCAAGTCTGCTGTCAAAAAATCTGAAAGTTAGAATTTATAAAACAGTTATATTACCGGTTGTTCTTTATGGTTGTGTAACTTGCACTCTCACTTTGAGAGAGGAACATAGGTTAAGGGTGTTTGAGAATAAGGTCCTTAGGAAAATATTTGGAGCTAAGAGGGATGAAGTTACAAGGAGAATGGAGAAAGTTACACAACATAGAACTGCACGCATTGTATTCTTCACCTGACATAATTAGGAACATTAAATCCAGACGTTTGAGATGGGTAGGGCATGTAGCACGTATGGGCGAATCCAGAAATGTATATAGAGTGTTAGTTGGGAGGCCGGAGGGAAAAAGACCTTTAGGGAGGCCGAGACGTAGATGGGAAGATAATATTAAAATGGATTTGAGGGAGGTGGGATATGATGATAGAGACTGGATTAATCTTGCTCAGGATAGGGACCATTGGCGGGCTTATGTGAGGGCGGCAGTGAACTTCCAGGTTCCTTAAAAGCCAGTAAGTAAGTAATAGGGGAGAGTCGGGTAGTATCGGACATCGGGTAGTATCGGACAGTGCGTTTCTTTCATCTACCACCATATGGTAGTGCCTGAATGACATGGTTAAGTTTCTCTATGCGACATCACAGAAACGTAACCATGTCAGTTAGGTACTATCATCGTGTGGTATATGAAAGAAACTCACTGTCCGATATTACCCGATGTCCGATACTTTCACCCATATGAAACCAGCTATGTAGACCAATTTACCGACAGAGTCGTTGCCCAAGGTGCACCATAGGAGGCTGTCGAGGCCTTCACACTCGCAATGAGATGAAATGATGATGGAAATTTGTTGGGCTTCCACAAGGTAACCGGAGCTCCCCGAGAAAACCCGGACTGGCCTAACACAAGTTATAAAGCTGTGGTACGCCGGGAATTGAACTCCGGTCCATAGGATTATAAGTCCAGTTCTCTAGCCACTAGACCACCGTGGCGGCTCTAACATGAAATATTGAAGTTACAATGGAACCGTAAATGAATTAATGTCGAAACCTCCCCTCACATTGCTCATAAAGACCTTCACAGGAGATCGACAAATTAAAAAAACTACCCATATTAAGAGCAAGGGTGCCACGTCTGTGGCTCAGCGCCAATACGCTGGTCTTCCGTCCAGGCGGCCCTGGTTCGGTCCCCAGTGAGGTCGTGATAGAATTTGTGAACAAAGCAGTTGTTACAGAAGGTTTTTCACGAGGTAGTCTAGTTTTCCTCTATACTGCAACCACCACGCTCCATCTTTTCACCATTTGATCTATTATCTGCAATAGTTGAAATTAGGTTTGGGTCACTGGCGTAGCTCAGGAGGTAGCATGTTTACCTGCTGATCAGAGATGCGCTCGGCCATCTGTTCGATTCCTGCTTGCGCTGATTATCTGGTTGGGTTTTCCGAAGATTTCCCCACCTATAAGGCGATTGTCAGGTAATCATATGGCGAATTCTTGGCCTTATCTCGCCAAAAACAATTTCGCTATCACCACTTCCATCGATGCTAATTGACGTAGCAGTTGATATAACGCCGTTAAATAACCTACTGAAATAGTATTCGAATGTATGCAAAGTCATGTATCATCCTGTATGAAAGATTCATTAACTTCTCTTTCAGCCAAATTAACAAAAATATATTTAATATTTCATTTATATGAGAATAACACTTTGAATTAATGGAACTTTAAAACAATCGGTGTAGGCTGTAACGGAGACACAGCCGCACGTTTTATGCGTGAATACGCCTCTCGGGACGGGATGTTCATTATACGCCCGCTTCCATTTGCTCTTCATATGCCTTGACATTGTGAATTTTCCCTCGTCACTCAATTTCACTCGCGAAGTTTTTCAATTTAGTGTGTCGACTGCTTATTGTTGCTCAATTCAGCTTGTGGCCTGGTTCGTTACGAGTCGTTTAACCCACTGGAAACATTATATCGCTTCTTCTAGTTACACTGACTCGGCTGCCGCGCGACCGCCAATTCGTGTCTCAATTTCTCCCCCTCTCGCTATATCCACGTTGGATACATTTATCCTTCCTTTGTCGATCGGCATTTACTTCATACGTCAAAAGTAATTCTAATGATATGGTTTGCACTTCACGCACACCATACCGGTTTTCGTCTAGCATGACTCGCGGCGATCGACCTTGACTACGCCGGGAACACAGTTCGACCAGTTCGGCTGTTTTTGATCAACCAAACCGGCGGGCACCCGATGTGTATCCTACCTACACTTCCACTGTTCAAATTAGTAACTCGAGTTACAATGTTTAACAGTTTATTGTGAGAATTTGTATTGGCTTCAATTTTCTAATGTCAGTTGCAGTGCATAGTCTACAGTAATAAATTAAAGCACAGTTTCAATACTGAGCGAAAATCACAATTGTGAGGAATTTTAATATCGTCGCATAGGACATAAGTGTTTTCCAAATTTGTCGGAGCATGGTATCGTGTCGAGGTCATGAACTCCATGACATCCAGGCCTTTGAAAGATGATAAAATATGATGTTATCTTATGCTAGTGGTATAGTGTACTGTAATGGTATATATCTTAGATACCATTATTTAATCCTGTGAAATAATTTACTGATTTGTTGTTTTTCGAGAACGAAAGACGTTGGCTTATTGTCTACTGACCCTTCTTGTTTTTGCCGTCAACTCCACACACTTATGAGTTGTAATATACCATTGACCAGCCTCATGGTCTAGTGGTCAGAGCTTCTGGCTATAGTTCTCCTGGCACCACATTATCATAATCATCCTATCACATCATCGGGGTAATGTAACTCCGCCTTCCAGGCGCCCCAACCTCAGAAGTGGGTTACAAGTAAGCCACGGCCAGGAGAGAAGACCAGAAATGTCGAAAAGACAACCTGGTGGAATTGGATAAAAAAAATACCAAAATATTTAGCAACACTAGACTGTGGTTTTTCCTTCTTCAAAGTATTTAAAACAGCTTGTCTCACATCCACAGAGTATTCATTTTGTTTTGGCTTGCTTGCTATGATCTGTACAAATACACAAGCACTGTCTAAATATCCAAACACCAATATTTAATATATACCATGCCATCAAATCAAACCACAAAATACTTATGAACTAATGGAATATGCATTTATATCGTTATTCTATGAACTTGGCTGTTTCCTAGAAATGTAACCACAGCAACGTGACGCTACTCTTAGAATGACACAGCTGTGTGCTTTGCGTTGCTGTAACTGCGTGCAAACAGTACTGACAACATAAAACCTTAACTACAAAATACTTTTGAGTGCTACTGTAGGTAGGCCTATATCACTTTACGAAATGGCCACGATTTTTTTTCTTATTCCCCAGACAATTCATAAAAATTTTCCGGGTTATATGAGAGCATTTCATAAGTTTCAGTTATTTCCGCTCTTTCACATTAAGTTACAGATTTAAGTAACACACACACACACACACACACACACGTGTATTAAAAGTAAAAATATAACATCGGAACTGAATACTTGTTTATTTGTTACATTATTACTTAAAGAAAAACGAAAAATAAAAATTTATACACACACATACACGCACGCACATTCACACACATAGAATACATTCAGTAACCTATATTCAGTATATTCAGTATTGTACAGTCAGAGCACACAACATTGTACAATTGACAAAGTCAGTAATAAAAAACAAAACAATAAAATTAATTCAAAAACTCTCAACAACATTGACATTAAAAAACTAATTAATTTCATAAAATGGTTTGTTGATTAACCAACCAGAGAAAAGTCTATTAAAAGACTTCCTTTCCCTCGGAAATTTATTTGCTATTTTTAACGACATAATCAAATAATTATTCATTGTTTTAGTCAGCCTACACTTAGGTATGTCAAAAAGGTCACGGTTTCTTGTGTTGTATATATGAACATCATTCCTATGTGTCAACATGTGTGAATTTTCTTTAACGAAATTTAGGACTTGATAAATATACAGTGATGTTACAGTCATTTTTTTTTCATTTACAAATAACGGTCTGCAGTGTGCCTTCATTGATGAATTAGTTATAATTCTAATACCTTTTTTTTTTTGTAACATAAGTGCCTTATTAGTATGAGGACTATTACCCCATAAAAGTAGTCCATAAGAAAGTATACTATGAAAATAAGAAAAATAGACAACTCTAATGTAACTCTTCGGAACATACATTTTCAAATTTCGCATAAGAAATATTACTCTTGACAATTTTTTACAAACAGACTCAACATGGTCTGCCCAAGTAAGTGTGCTGTCCACAGTAATACCAAGAAGATTAAAATTATTATTTTCCATAACTGTACTACTAAACAACAAAGATGCAGTTTTACTTTCATTTAAAAGAAATTTTTTAGAACTAAACCATTTCTTGGCTTTATTAAAAACGGAATTACTAAGAGTTTTCAATTCATTAATATCACTATGACTTGTCAAGAAAGTGGCGTCATTAGCGAATACCACAGAATAAGCAGAGACATTGCACATCAAATCATTAACCATTATTAAAAATAGGATAGGACCCAACACTGATCCTTGAGGCACACCATATTTTACATTCATGAGCTTAGATTTATCGCCATCTTAAAACACACACTGTTGACGGTTACTAAAATAAGACACAAATAATTTTAATTCATTACCTCTAATACCATAATATTTTAATTTTTCTAACATAACATCATGCGAAACACAGTCAAAAGCCTTACTTAAATCACAAAATGTAGCAGAACTGAATTTATGTTCCTCAAGACCTTCTAAAATATAACTAATAACAGCTTTGGTTGTATTAGAATTAGATCTGAATCCATATTGAGATTTAGAAAACATGTTATTAGATTCAAAGTATTCAGAAATTTGATTCTTTATTACAGTTTCAAATATTTTAGCAAAAACAAGAATAAGCGAAATTGGCCTATAGCTACTGGGTTCCGTGTCGTTGCCCTTCTTAAAAATGGGAATCACCTTGGAAATCTTTAAAGCATCAGGAAATACGCCAGTGCTAAGACAATCATTAATACATGCAGTCAGTGGAAGTGATATTGAAAGGGGCTATGTAATAAATTAATAAAATAAAGAACCTATTATGCGTTTTGTAATTAATGCATGTCTACTTAGGAAATTAGACTGAAAGTCTGCGTAGTTTGGCAACAGGGCATCGCCTGCTCACCTAAGAATACACAGGCAGCATTCCGTCCCTTGTCACTGTAGCAGGGCTGCGAGACTTCCTGATGGCAAGAAATAATAATGCGTATTAATATTTTTATTTAATTTGCAAGGAACTGCCCATTTTATTGAATAACTGCAAAATAATACACAATCTTTATCAGTTATCAGTTTCTCTAATGATAAGAGTAAAAATCAGAATGGTACGGATCGTACTTATCGAGTAAAACTATGTTAACATTTAGGAGAAGATGTTTTTTGTTTTCCTCAGAAAACTTCATTTTGGACTACGTTAAAATCTACACATTTGTGTTACTTCCACTTTGTATATAAAAACATACACATAGGGTGATTCAGGAGTAATAATAAATACTATTTTCGGGATGGCAGTATGGATTATATTGAATAAAAAAGTTAGTCTGGGGACCTTTGTGGTCAATGCACGTGACTACCGCGGATGATCCATTGTTCGGAGAATGTGAGATTTATAGTCGCGTCGCTGTTATTTCTGGCGTGACTCCTCCTCTTTGCTTACGCCTTAGGAAGTGAAGGTTCTATAAAGTCTAGGTAGGTAGTATTGTTCGCCAGTTTTGTTCTTTCGTTGCCGAGCTACCAGACGAGGAATCTATTTGCCGCACCGTTAAACATTATCGTGTCGTAGCTCCTGTGATAATAAATCAAACGCACTGTAATTGAGCGAATAATTGAGCGGCAAATAACGTCCTCGTGTGCTTTCTGCGAACGCCAACGAAAACAAAAATGGCTGGTGATTATATTAAGTATTTATCGAGCCTTGGGAAGTACATAACGTCATCAGCAGCGAATGACAAGACGCACACGTTTCAATGTATGCGACCTGCATCGTGATTGGCTGCCGGAAATAAGAGCGACGGGACTATAGATGACGTGTCGGCTAACGGCTGAAGTGTAGAATGCTCAGTCATGTTGGAAGAACATGTCAAACCTTGTAGCCAAGGGAACCTCCTGCAACAGAATTAGAGACTCATTTTTCAAAATGGTTATCTAGTTACGCCTTATAAGACGATTCGCTAACTCAGCAGACCCTGTCAGGTGCTTGTCGGTTACACCGCACCACAAATTCGCAGAGAAGCTTTGTTGATAAATAAGTTGTTTCCACAATGGAATGTGGATTTTCATCGGATCACCGAATGAGTTATGGGTGTTGTTTATACCTTCACGAGTGAAACTAGCTTTATTGGTGAATTGGACATTTTAAAGAATATAATTTTTCAATGACCAATCACGGTATTTTTGCTAAATACTTCTTCATATCTTACGCGAGATTTCGTTGGTACTAAAGATTCAATGGCAGAATCTGCAGCATTTTTAATGCCTGACGCACTCCTCAACAAGAAATCATTTCTAAAGCTACAAAATTGCATGCTACTTTACACATCTCTATTACGACCTCTACTGCTTTATGTCTGTCCTGTCTGGGGAGGAGCTGCAATAAGTGAAATTAAACACATCCAGTCATTTCAAAATAAAGTCCTACGAATTTCACTCAATTCTCCTTGGTTTGTCCGTAACAGCCAACTACACAGAGAAACTGGTATTTACACAATCAAACAGTTTATTCATTCACAAGCAAAGAAGTTCTATAACAACCTAGAAGATGTTCCAGGCGCCATGCACTAACCTCTCGGAAGGAAGTCCACATTTCCCACCAGAATCAAGAGCCGACTTCCAATGGACCTCATATTATAATCAAAACTTATCACACCAACCTATGTAAATAATTATTTGTTAACAATTATTTTGTTCATTGAGGAGCCAAATCTAGGCTGCCCTCAATTCAGTGTCATGTATTACATTTACTTATTTATAAATGAGCTGTATAGCGCTAAATGCGTTGATCGATCAATAAATTATTAAAAAAAATAATAATATTTGAACTCATTTTAACAATGTTTGTTTACTTCTCAAAGTAATGCTGTTCTTCTGTTATAAATAAAATACCTTTCGTTTTCATAATAAAATTAATAAAACAAAAATAAAGAAATCGCCTCTCGTAGGAAGAAACTATTAAGAATACATTCACTTCTCCACAAAAGAAAAGTTCAATATTAATCAAATATAATTATTTGTATTAAAAAACTAATTAGGGGAGAGTCGGGTAGTATCGGACATCGGGTAATATCGGACAGTGAGTTTCTTTCATCTACCACACGATGATAGTACCTGATTGACATGGTTACGTTTCTGTGATGCCGCATAGAGAAACGTAACCATGTCATTCAGGTACTACCATATGGTGGTAGATGAAAGAAACGCACTGTCCGATACTACCCGATGTCCGATACTACCCGACTCTCCCCTATATATCAAAGTGAATAAAACGTTGTACGATATATTTATCGTAACTTTATATTACAACACTCGGCTCGTTATCAAACTCGTATTGTAATATGAAACTTTACGATACTATAAATAACTATTTTAGTAGTAAATAACTATTGTAGTAGAATACAGTATATTTCTGCGTCGTATGTTCACGTAATAATATTAGTAACCAAGCAAGTCAAAATTGTTGTGGACAAATGCATTGGGACGAAGGGACATGATTTCCAGCATATACTGTAGCTGTATATGGCAGCTCTTCTTTTAAATTGAACGCTTTGTATTGCCTCTTGTTTAAAATGAAAAACAAACAATAGTGCGGAAATTCAAGACTCATCTGAAAATATTTCCGTGATTTCTTTTAATCACTCAGAACAAACTGACAAATGAGGCGCGATATCTGTTTATCGACGGTGAGCGGGTCTGAAACATCCGGAGAGGCCATTATTGTTGAAAGAAATTTAATCTCGGTTTTAAAATTAATGTCACGTGTGGGTGAAACTCTGGAGGATGATATTATAGGTTTAAAATACAAAATAATGCATTGTGGGAGTTCTTATTCAGAATTATAATTTTAGCACTGACGCCACGTTTAAATGGTAATTATTGTAGTGGAAAATATCAGAAATAATTGCAATATTAATTTAGTTATTTTAATTAAATTTGTCAAGAATTAATTATATTGTATTTGTCAAAAGACAAAAAAATATTATTTTATTTTTACTGAAACCTCTGTTTCAATTGTTTTATTATTGTTGCTATAGCAAATTAAATAAGTAAACAGCAATTCAAGCTATTCTTGAGCGAGTTAATGCTTTTTTTTAGTTTATATCAGAAAATAATTTGCCTTATTCATTTTGCTGTGAATATAATAGAGATTGTTTCAGCGCACTTACTTGATTCAGAACTCCAAATGGATTGAGATGGTCATTCTCGAAGCTTCTGGAAATTGTAAATATTCCGCAAGATTTTCTTCGGAATGTTGTTTATTCCCCTAGAAAAAGGGCTATTAATGATAGATGAGAAGAAAGACCACCCTATCTGAATCTTTTAAATAATCAACATTTTTTGTGATTGCAATGCAGAAAAATACGTGCTAACTCATATTACTGTCATTACTATTAGGTTAATGATAGGAAGACAGGAGCATTCCAAAAAAAGAACAAATAATTTTATACCAACCAAAACCTTAACACAAAATTGTTATACTGCATTTTCTACACTAAGAGGATCTATTTTCATATTGAGAAATAATAATTTATACAAATTTCAAAATTAAATTTATCTTTTCTCACTAATTTCATTAGATGTAGGGGAGAGTCGGGTAGTCTCGGACATCGGGTAATATCGGACAGTGAGTTTCTTTCATCTACCACACGATGAGAGTACCTGATTGACATGGTTACGTTTCTGTGATGTCGCATGGAGAAACGTAACCATGTCATTCAAGTACTACCATATGGTGGTAGATGAAAGAAACGCACTGTCCGATATTACCCGATGTCCGATACTACCCGACTCTGCCCTACTTCAATTATTGCCTTCCAAAATTTGCCTTCTTTTCTTTTAAATTCAAGCATTTTTCATTTGTTCATATTTATATTACGAGTACGACTGCAGGTCAGCCTTCATTAGAGGAATCGTTTTTAAATTAATTTTTATTTTTCTATAAAATTACTAAGCTTACTAATACTTTAAAATCTTTTATAACTCTTGAGTAACCCTATACAGGATACCGTAAATAATGTAATTAATTTCAGGGAGTTATTCTTTAAGATATTTAAAACAAAAAAGTTTAATACAATTTGCTCATTTTTCCTTCCTTTTCGAGAAAAATTTATTTCACATGAAACATATCATAGCGTGTTTTGGGTAAACCATTGAATTAATTTCCAATAGCCCTATGCTCAGTCAATTTAAAGAGCGCAGTATATTATGATAATAATTAATTGAAAAAAAAAGTTTTGTTCTTTAAATGTGTAGAAATTTGATCCAAACAAATGTAACATTTAAAAATTCCTTTTCAGTACGAAAATGTATTGTTCGGATCAAATTTCCGCACATTTAAAGGACAAAACTAAAATTCTTTCAATCATTTATTATCGTACTACACTGCTCTCTTAAATTGACTGAGCATATTGGGAATTAAATCAATGGTTTTTCCAAAACAAACAATGGTATTTTTCATATGAAGCAATTTTTATCTCGAAAAGGACGCAAGAAAAAACAAAATTGAATTATTATTATTTTTTTTTTATTTATTAAGGAATAACCTCCTGAAAATATTGACTTCACTTACGGTTCATGCTGTATATCTCCTTAAAATGTAGAAATTAAGCAAAAAATATTACTTCGGAGGTTATAGACAACGCCTTTGATGGATAGTACAGAAAAGGAAAATTATTATATTTATTATTACTTACTTATTTACTTACTGGCTTTTAAGGAACCCGGAGGTTCATTGCCACCCTCAAATAAGCCCGCCATTGGTCCCTATCCTGAGCAAGATTAATCCAGTCTCTATTATCATATCTTACCTCCCTCAGATCCATTTTAATATTATCTTCCCATCTACGTCTCGGCCTCCCCGAAGGTCTTTTTCCCTCCGGCCTCCCAACTTCACTCTATATGCATTTCTGGATTCGCCGATACGTGCTACATGCCCTGCCTATCTCAAACATCTGGATTTAATGTTCCTAATTATGTCAGGTGAAGAATACAATGCGTGCAGTTCTGTGTTGTGTAACTTTCTCCATTCTCCTGTAACTTCATCCCTCTTAGCCACAAATATTTTCCTAAGCACCTTATTCTCAAACACCCTTAACCTATGTTCCTCTCTCAAAGTGACAGTCCAAGTTTCACAACCATAAAGAACAACAGGTAATATAACTGCTTTCAAAATTCTAACGGGCGGCCGGGTAGCTAAGTTGGTAGAGCAGCTGGCTGCGGACTGGAAGGTCCGGGGTTCGATCCCGAGTGGTGACGGCCCCGAGGTTCACTCAGCCTCCTATAAAATTGAATACCGGGTCTTTCCCGGGGGTAAAAGGCGGTCAGAGCGTGGTGCCGACCACACCACCTCATTCTAGTGCCGAGATCATCGAAAGCATGGGGCTCTACCTCCTGCCCCCCCCAAGTGCCTTCATGGTATGTGACGGGAATACCTTTTATAAATTCTAACTTTCAGATTTTTTGACAGCAGACTGGATGATAAAAGCTTCTCAATCGAATAATAACAGGCATTTCCCATATTTATTTATTGCTTAATTTGCTCCCGAGTATCATTATTATATTTATTATTATTATTATTATTATTATTATTATTATCATCATTATTATTATTATTATTATTATTATTATTATTATTATTATTATTATTATTATTATTATTATTATTAGAGTATATTAAACATTTCATAAAACGATAATATTTGTGTTATTTTCGTGACATTTATTTTTTCTGTGTATCAAATATTGCACTTTATTGTCCAATGCCTATGAAGAAAAAATCACGCTTTAACATTAGACCCTTAATATTGAGTAAGAGTAGAATTGTAGCGTTATTTATCGTGGTTTGGTACTTATTAGCACCAGAGTTTATAACAGTTTTGCGTGCGTTTGTACAGAGTTAATTTCAATTGGACGCAGGCACAGAAATGAACGTCATGTTGCGAACAACTTCAGACTTGATTGACCCGGACTTGTTCGGTCGGAGGAGTGTGTTGGGGACGGATTTGTTTCGGTGCCCGTCTCCCAAGGGAGGTGCAAGTAAGGGTCTACTCTACATCCCTTGTATTTAATAAAACTCCCACACAGTGAATAAATGAGAACGTAACTAGGGACAATGTTCCGCGGCCCCAGGCTATAAGCGAACATGAGTTTTAATACAAACTTCAAGATAACGCAGTAAGATCATTTAACGTATAGCCTTCCGTATGAGACTCCACAAATTGTTTTCTATAAAAAGAAGGTCTTAGTGTAGTTATCCGTTACATGGATGTTTTCTTAAAATTAATTTATTAGATTATTAAATAACGTTGGATTGACCATTAGCAGAATGGTTATTGGCCTGTTTTCCAGGATAACACATGGGTTTAAATTATCTCATCAATATCATTATCTTCGTCACCATTGTGGTTATTGTCATCACCATTACAATTTTCGTCATCAACATTAATCTCATTATTAGTATCATTTTCGCTTTTGTCATTAATGTATTATTGCGGTTGTCACCATTTTCGTCGTTATAGGCACCGTCGCTATAGTTACAGTGATTATGATAGCTATCGAGATTATCGTCGTTATCTAGATTCTCGTTACCATGGTTATCTCCTCGTACGTCATTTGAAGACTGGACATAAAGAAAGGCTGTGAGTGCCAGGGAAAAAAACAATATGTCCCTGTCTCAATCCACTAAGAAATATAAGTCACATTGCAGTTTTTAGACCCTAGCTTCTCCCATAGATGTTCAAAACGTATGATATTATTAGTCTTACAAGAAAGCTCCGTTATCTATGGTTTGTCTCTTTGGCACTTAGAGCCTTTTTTATGTCCAATCTTCAATTATTGTTATTGTTGTTGCTGTCATTTCAGACGTTGGCCAAAACAACCAATCTCCGACACGCAACCGGTCGGCCAATGACTGAGCCTTGTTTGTCTCAGCCGGCCAATGACACCACCCCCGTCCACCTGCTTCTTGAGAGATGCTGAATTACTAGCTTACCTCACCTCTTTCCCCATAAGGATGATACACTGATCCTCTCGTGAAATTTGTACAGTACTTAAATTTGAAAGAATATTCAATAAGGTTGTATTTATATTTGTAAATTAATTTTGTGGTTTAATAATAATAATAATAATAATAATAATAATAATAATTTTAATAATAATAATACTACATTTTTAATATGTAATTCTTTATATATATATATATATATATATATATATATATATCATTAATTTGTTTCGCATCTTTCGTTTTCTATCGTCGCCTGCCAACCTAAATTATTGTTATTGTTCATTATAGTTCAAGAGAATAAATTACAAAGAGTATGTAACGTTTCATATTATAATACGAGATTGAAAAGTACGGCCTCGTTTGATATATTCAGTCGAGTATTGTAATATGAAGTTACGATAAGTATATAGTACAACGTTTTATCTTTTATCCACTTTCATAAAAAATTAATTTTTAAATAAAAGTAATTGTATAATTTTTATAAGTTTTGAACATGTCTTTTGTAGAGAGGCGCTTGTATTATTATTAGATCCTTCCTGCTAGAAGCGATTCATTTATGTTTGTTTTATTAGTTTTTAACACGATAGGTTTTTGTCTATGACAGAACAGCAGTACTATGAGAAATAAACAAACAGTTAAAATGAGTTGAAACGAGGATTCAGACATTGAAAATGCTGAAATTC
Organism: Periplaneta americana; assembly: GCF_040183065.1. Lineage (NCBI taxonomy): Eukaryota > Metazoa > Arthropoda > Insecta > Blattodea > Blattidae > Periplaneta > Periplaneta americana. Next base: position 167,194,218 of record NC_091118.1, read on the forward strand.
TCCAATTGAATTTTTAGTACCACCGAAATCCCGCTTAAGTTACTAAATAGAATATAAAAAATTTGAAGATTGGTGTGCCAAGAAAAATGTATAAAGTATGTCCGAGAAGGTAATGCTGGCATACTTTAGTGAGAAAGCTGCATGCGAAAAGCCAAGTTCATTGTGGACGTACTATTCGATGGTACAGAGTACATTATTTTTAAGGAGGAGGTTACCATAAGTACATACAGTTGTACGTGGTTTTGAAACGAAAAAATGAAGGCTACCAGATTAAGAAATGTAGTATATTTCCTAAAGAGGATATTCACAGATTCCTATTGATAGCAGGTGACAAACGTTATTTGATGATAAAAGAATCAGTATCATTATCTAACTAGTTGCGTAATTGCAGTACCATTACCTAACTAGTTGCGTAATAGAAATTTCATTACTTAACTAGTTGCACAATGAATGTGTTTACAACATTTTCTTTAGTGATGTAAAGTCCACATTACATAATCAAAGTGAATATACATAATCCAAGTGGATAAACTAATTTTTAGGAATCTTATGATTCTGCAGTATAAACTTATTCCTTAACAATTTAAAACAAGATAGAGGATAATTGAAGTCATTGTTTGAATTTAGGTTATTTATGTACTATGGTTTTGTTACTATGGCAATGCTATGTACGAGTAGGCCTAGAGTAGTTCCAAAAAGGTTGTATTACTATGTAGCCAACAATGGAGCACATTTTGAATCTTTAATTTAGTAAATGTAGGCCTAATTAATTACATTTAGTAAATTGTACTAAATAATCTGTATTTTATCATACAACCAACTGACATCACTATAACAATCCAAGTTTCCGGGCGACGATATAAAACAAAGGATGTGAGAACAAATGAATATGATTTAAGTATTATAAGCAGAGGAATGGTATCTGGCATTTTTAAAGGGCTGGCGGGTAGTGGATAAGAGGATGACGCCTAAAATGCAATTAACACTGGTTTTAATTCCTCCCCAATATCTAAATGAATGTTTTTATAATCAAATTTAATTGAAATAAATACCGGTAGTTATTTAGATTGAAAAGTTTTTAAATGAAAGTATAGGGATTATAGCTTTTATTGAAACAGGAATATTAAAACAATGAAACGAAATCGGCTGTAAAAATCTCCGTTTTTTGCATAAAATGTAGCCTACTTTCAATGGTTACAGGCATATTTGTGATAAATAAATAAATTACAGAAGTAGGTATTACTTTTATCGAAACTTTTTCAGATGAACAATTTTCTCCTTAAAAAATCTAATAAAATTGGTTAAAAACACGATAGGCTATTGTAGGAGGTAAAGAAAGAAGTAACGTATTGTTAATTGTTGGCAATATTGCCTATTAATATTAATTTTAAAATGACGTTTACATACATAAATAATTTTCATATGTATGTAATAGCTATTTAAATATTCACACAGTGTGAATCGAAATAATTTACGGGGCTTTCCTCATATGGAACAATAGTTGGATGAATATCCCATATGCCATCTCGTACAAAATAAATAGAGTTTTTACATTTCTTTATTTTATTAGTCTTTGAAAATAACGTAACACACATGCTTTCGAACGCGCAGTAATTAAAATCTTAAAATGTAGTGATATTGACTAGTGACTGAGAGACATAGACCTATTCTTGCTCCAAGGAAATGTAATTTTATTTCTCTCAATTACGAATACAATGAAATACCTCAAGTTGAGTTTGCCTTACCAATGTTAATACTGCATACATATAATTTGGACAATACCATGACAGTAATAATAATAATAATAATAATAATAATAATAATAATAATAATAATATAATCGTCATCAACGACGAAATAAAAGCAGCAAAATGCATATAGAATGTTAGTTGTGAGGCCGGAGGGAATAAGACCTTTGAGGAGGCCGAGATGTAGATGGGAGAGTAGGGGAGAGAGGGGTAGTATCGGACATTGCGTTTCTTTCATCTACCACACGATGATAGTACCTGATTGACATGGTTACTTTTCTGTGATGTCGCATAGAGAAACGTAACCATGTCATTCAGGTACTACCATATGGTGGTAGATTAAAGAAACGCACTGTCCGATACTACCCGACTCTCCCCTAATATTAAAATGGATTTGAGGAAGGTGAAATATGATGGTAGAGACTGGGTTAATCTTGCACAGGATAGGGACCGACGGCGGGCTTATGTGAGGGCGGCAATGAACCTCCGGATTCCTTAAAAGGGATAGGTAAGTAAGTAAACTTAATTCAGTAATTCATTCCATTCTGCCCAAGGACAGGTTCTTTATTGTAAACTCAGGATTCTGTAATTCTCCCTCTTTTTCCTCTTTCTCTTCATTCTCTTAATCTCTACATATAATCCATATATTTTTAATTCGTCTATTTTACGACGTTTCATCAACAGCGATGGTTATCAAGCATCTGAGTGAAATGAAGGTGATAGTGCCAGCGAGTCCAGGGTCCAGCGTCGAAAGTGAATGTGTTGAGCGAAAACCCCGAAAAAACTTCAACCATGTAACTTGTTTCAAAACAGGATTTGAACCCAGATCCAGTCGCTTCACGGTCTGACATGTTAACCATTACTCCACAGCTTTAGACTTCCATATACTCGTATCTTAATGTTGTCTATCATGTATTGTCTTCTTCTGCCCCACAGGTTGGAAATTGTGTTACTCAGTGGAAATGTTACGTACCGTTCAGGAATATCCATCACGTGACGTAGTTGGAAGGGGCTTGGAGTCATTTCCACGAATTATTAACCTCTGAACTGGTGAGTTGTCCGTATTTTTTTCATCCATTTTGCATCAGTTTCGTATTGTGTTAAATTAAAGGAGTCGTGCTGTTTTATTGTGTTTGCTTATCAAATCTAAGAGTTTAAAAGTTAACGAATCTTAATTAAATTGATGTAACTTTTTGAAGACGACTGTTCCATCTTAGAACATTCTAGGTGGAATCACAGTCTATCAGCGTTCATGTCATATGGAGACCAGATAGGGTGTGATTATTACTGTGAACTGTACTGCATTCCGACATGCCGTTCAAAGGAGACTCGAGTCCCTGATATTGCATTGACACTTAGAAACTGAGGCCATCCTTGCTTATAATATTACAGACAGGCTACTGGAGCGAAAACGAGCACCGTCCTCTCAAAGAAGCCATTTTCTTGACTTTAATCCCACGCATTCACTCTTGCATAAAAGTGCCTCTTAACAATATCTTTTGTGATCCAATTCTACATAGCGATTAAGTAGAAAATACATATAATATAAAGGTTGTTCGTCCAATTTATTGCATAAAAGCGGGTCAGCATTGTAATACATTTAACTGGTATTTGGAATTCTTGTTCCGACTTTAAGAATACCGGATATGGACAAAAGGAAAATGAAGACGTAAGTTGATGTAAAGAAGATTCTCAGAAATAATGGACCTTAGAGAAGTTCGAAGTCAACAATTTTAGGAGTGAATAGGACATTGTCTTATAAATTCCATTACTTCGTTTAATTAAATTTGTTTATAACCGTACAAAAGTCTTTATATTACATCAGTATTAAAAACAATTTGTATTCGCATTGGAACTGTCCTTGTATTTTTCCTAAATTTCTTAGCTCTGTTATTGAGATTAAATGCATGGAAAATTTTGCTTCTCGTTAGGTCCAATAGTGTTACAAACTACTTCAGCACCTCCGGATATGGTATTCAGATATTTTTGGCCTCTACTAACGTCGTATTGTGAATTAAACTTATTTTATGAAGACACTTGCAAGACGAAATTCATGACGTGAATAATAAATGTAGAGTCATTAAGGGACAGGGATCGTCGTCATCTTAGCCATTACCATTATTATGACCATCACCATCACCATTGTCATCGTCATCTGCTTCAGGAGTTATTCTTTTCAGAGTTACGTCTTTAAAGATTTAAAACTCTTCTCTTCATCTTTTTTGTGCGCGGCTTCTATCTCTCTCCATCTCAGTGAGTTGAAGATTCGTTTCGAGAGACTGTCACTGTCAGTGTTCGGTAAATTCCTGGGAACTCTGTCATCGAACTATTCCCAGTTAGGTACCAAAATGGAAAATAGTGTTAAAATTAAGTAATATTGTTGAAATCACACAGAGAATTGTGTTTCTTGTGTAAAAGACAAGGAATCATTACATATGAACTCAGAGCTCCTACCTTTCTTTAATAATTAACTATTTAACAACCTTACAAAAAAGTTATTTTTTCAGTTGATCAGATATTTTATTGCCATTTCAGATTAGAATTAAAATATACAGAGTAAAAAAAAAGAATATATAGATCACTGTAAAAGATTCCTCAATAATAAATATTTTCATTATAAGTACAAATTATTATTACGAAATAACATCAAATTATTTGGATAATAGCCCATATTACAGAAGCAGGACTTGAGGTAGCTTTCGTAGAAGACGAAGATAACTAGGTTGTTTTTTACCAAAACGTAATATTGAGCACCAGTAACTTTATGAAGAGATTTATAGCATTTTTTTTTTACTAAGCACGTTGTGCTTTCATCCTAATTTTGATTTCTACTCGTGAACTGGGGTTAGATATGCCAATTAATTCTCCAGTTTTAAGTCATTCTTGAAGTTCAAAAGGTGGAATCTCAGTGTGGCTAGATAGGGTCACAATATTTTCGAAAAACAACTGCCTAGTTCTAAGCGAGTGAGCCATGCAACTGCACCTAGACCCGGTACTCCCAACAGGTCCCTACTGATCCTAGACCCTACTACAACGTGAACAATACGTGACGTCAAAGAGTGTCTGCGTTTCATTAAGAACTATCGACCAAGAGTCAAGATATACGCGCGATCGGTCGCTCGCTCCGTGCTGTACGCAGCAGGTTGGCTGTCGCGTGTCCTGACTCCGCAGAAAACGAAACATCCAATGAAGCATAACGACCGACCGGTGGTCTCGATCATAGACTGGATACTGTCTTCGATCGATGTGTTTAGAGTACGCACTATGGAAATGTTAAATACTGTCTGAAGCCCTATCACCCGATTAGTGAACCTAGAAGTTATTCAGGCTATCAGATTGAGTAAAAATCACAATAAAATATTTAAATAATAATAAAATAATAAATCAATAAAGTAAAATACAATATTAACAAACTATGTTGTCTATAAGAATATAAATGTAAAGTATAAGCAGCACTAAAAGATTATGTATATATATATATATATATATATATATATATATATATATATATATAATATAATCGTGTCTATCCTCTAGTTGAACGGAACAGTTATATTTTGTAGCGGTTGCACTCGTAATGTCACAGGACAAAAGTAAATACATTAAAGAAATCGAGGAGGAAATTTTAGCTACGATTGATCAAGAATTTTTAATTTTAAAACCAAAATGATAATTTTTCCATTGATTCTTTTAATTTTGAAGTAACTTCAGCACGAATTTTGTTTGCATTATCCTTGATATTTCGTGATATGGTCGTTGAATGTGGAATAATAGAGGGTGTTTCCGAGGTGGTGTTACAAACTTTCAGGGATGATGGCGAAGGGCACGTGTATCAATTTGAGATAAGGAACCCTGGTCCGGAAATGACCGAGTCGAAAGTTACAAGCAAAAATAGTTCTGTGGAAATGAAATAATTTTATTCTTCTGTACACCTTATTTATGTGTATTTATCTGTACATCTTACACACACTGTATTCATCTGACATTGTTTACGTTGTCTACTTACAGTATTCCATTCAATGCGCTGTCTGAGGGATGGGGACAGGAAACTACACTAAAGCAATGCAGATAGCATAATGTGTAACGGACATGGTCGGTCCTGATATGCACGTCTGTAGACAGCAATGTATGTGTACAAGTTGCAGTGTCCAGTCGATCAGTCCTAGTTAAATGGAGGAGTACACAAGAGCGAAATAAGCAGACCTGATTTTCGAATACGGATGAGCCAATGGGAACAGTAGACAAGCTTACAGATTGTACCCACCTAGGAGATCCGGCCCATGTCATTTTTCCACGACTATTCCAAAAGTTAAGGGAAGGAGGGCACATGGTGCCAAATTACAATTCCATTTCCACACAACTATTTTTGTTTATAACTTTCGACTCAGTCATTTCCGGACCATGGTCCCTTATCTCAAATTGATACATGTGCCCTTCTCCATAATTCCTGAAAGTTTGTAACACCACTTCGGAAATACCCTGTAGAATCTGGACCCACCTTAGGCCTACCATAAGTAGCTCCAACGTCAATCATTGTCTCCTAATATACATTACTGTAAAAATGTTAAGCAAGTAAACATGTAGATTTGGTTTATTTTCACTAAATATTATGACTGAAATCTGCTTTTGAAGAAATTTGAGACTCATTACAAAATCGCTGTTGTTTTTATACATTCACATACTTATTAATAAAAATCAGTGGCGCTACAGCCCGTGAAGGGTCTAGACGGACCAGCCGGCTGCTGGCCTCACGCCCACATGCCGAAGCAGATGTGGACGATTATCCAACCAGAATGGAGGTATAGTGTGGTTACCACAATGATCCCCCAGCCGTTACAGCTGGCATTCGCAACCGAATTTCGCTACCTATCGTAGCTCCCCAAGTGCATCACGATGCTGGGTGGGCACCGGTCCCATACACTGACCGAAATTTCATGAGAAAATTTCTTCCCCCGTGAGGACTCGAACCAGCGCGCATTCCGTAACGCGAGTCCTACGCAGATGCCTCAGACCTCGACTCCACTGCGCGGGACACATATTCAGTAAGCTACATTAAATATTTTCATTACTGATATAATGAGTTCGACCAGATGGGTGCTGAATAACATTACTGATAATATAAAGGAATATTTCATTTAAAGTGTTGTGTTATTTAAATATGATTTCCTTATTTAAATGTTCAAATACTATCTACTTTTTGTGCTATTTGAAATAAAAACAAATTAGTAACCTTTTTAGGCAGGTTGTTTTGGATATCAGGCAGAGGTGATGTAATTGTACTGCAATAGCCTCGAGCGCTCGCGATAGACGAGTAAACGTTTCAACAGATCGGTTAAAAATTCTCGACTGCATGCGCTCGAGCGAATCATTTCCTGGCTGCCTTTTTCAGAACCGAGGACTGATCGGCGAGCTCGGTCGGCCGTTTTCAAGAGAATGCAGAGGTTTAGTCCGTACTCTCATGCTGCTTGGCATTCCTTTGCTAGCATCAGATCCGACTAAACCCGAGAAACGCAGACCTCTGTGAAGGACTTTTTCCACGTAATAATTTTACTGTGAAAGACTCCATTAGTTTTATATGAATTATTGGCATAATTCTACATTAATTGAAACTTAGAACGTTCTGCACTTCTACAATAAAATTAACTTATTATGGTCATTATTCTTCCTTACTATTTTATATTAAACAAATCCGGCAATTATGTGATAATTATTTTATATATAAACTATTTGCTAGGTTACCAAAATATAATTTCTTTTATGCTCGACCATGCCGAAATGTAGTAATTATACACCTGGTAGCAGTCCTTTAATGCATGTGATTAAAGTACACCTATTCATTAAAGTTCAGGTGTTCAGCCAATGACGAGTCAGCTTTGTACCGTTATAAAACCGCAAGTATCAATTATTCTCGGATATGCAATCGAAAGAGAATTAGCGAAAGTCACGGAGGCTGGAAATCCAATACTGTCGCAGAAGGTTATGTTCTGTTACTATAATAATTAGCGTTAATTGTAAATAATATTCAAATAAATTCAATTTGTCATCTCGTTTTTCAATTCTAAATCAATTTCCAGGTTATATCAGACTAATGTTCATCTTATTCTCTGTCAAGGTCAATGACATTCGGCCTCGGAAAAAATCAATACTTTCGCGTCTGCGCACATCTCACAATTCAGGTCAGTTCGCACATAACCATAAGAAGACCTAATTTTGAATAATTTCAAGTTAGAAATATGGTCGAGCATAAAAAGTCGTATGAAACTTGCCTATAATGGTAATTAAGACGCTCGAATGAAAATTATGAAACTAGCTTGCGCTCGTTTCATAAACAAACATACTTGCGTCTTAATTACTACCATTATAGGCTCGTTGCATAATGTACTATTGTTAAACACACTTATAATTAAAACTGGTATATGAAAAGAAAAAATAAAGTTTAAGCAGTGCTATTCTGACACATAAACATTGATATAAGACAAGAAAGACAATTTATAAGTGCATAACACTTCGAAATTTTATCACTAAGGAGGCATTGAGAATAATATTTTTAGCTTTAGTACAATCATTAATACAATATGGTATAATAAATGGGGGTGAAGTAGCATTATCTGTTATTAATCCATTAATTTTATTGGACAGAAAATTAATAAAAATTTGTCTAAGCAAAAATATGGATTACCCAACAAATTTAATTTATACAGATTTTAAATTATGAACTATTGAAGAAATGTATAAATATAGTTTACTAACTTACTACCACAGAAATCAAATAAAACATAAATCTATTCAACATGAATATCGTACTCAAAGACAAAAATCTACTTTCCATTAAAGAGCCTAAATGTCATACAATTGCAGCTCTTAAACATGGTGCTAGTTTCGGCCCAAGATTTCATAATAAAATTACAAGCCATTTTTCAAATTTGAAATATTTTAAAATTGAAGCTTTTAAAAAATAAATTTATAAAGTTATTCATGATATATTTATAATATTAACATATGTATTTTTTTACCCTTTATTTCTGTCGACTATATTCATGTTTTTATTGAATATCACTGGCCTTCTGTTTGATTGTCAATTTATATTAAATGTTTTTCTCTCTTTTTCTCTTTCTTCTTCTTCTTTTTTTTTTTTTTTGCTCTTGTGTGTTATTTATTGGTTTGAATTAAGGTAGGCCTACTTACTGTATTTAGTAAGCCTAATGTTATATTAATGGCTAAGACCACACCGTACACGAGCCTGGCTCTTACGGTAGTGGCTAGAAACATTTTTGTTTTATAATTTTAATTTGTACTCGATAGCTAGCTAGTTAAATAAATTAAATTTAAATAAATAGATATTGAAATGCTTCAGAATAAGGGTACTGAAAATAAACAAAAATACGAAGAAATAAAACATAAAAACGCGATGATAACGAGATGTGGACGTACATAAAATAGTTTCCATTATCAATAAATCAGTAAATGATAGACTTTTATATCTATGCGTAACCTATAATCGCGAAAAAGAAACAGATATATAATAGGTCACATGAGCTTCCGCACAGTGTTACCACGTTGTGGTTACATATTAAAACTGGCTGTTGTTTGTTATACACTGCAGTATATTTTGGTAGCTGTACATAATGAAACATGAAGTGGCAAAGACTTGAAACATAAATATTTACAGTAGATTTAATTAGAGCGCTAATTAGTAATTTACTGGTTTACCTGCGTGTAAATCCAATATGTAAAACTAAAACAATGTGCGAGATAAGCTGAATAATTACTTAGTAATGTATTTTATGTAGGCCTACAATTATGATGAAATTGCTCCAATCTTTAAAGCTTTGCTGAGGCCTAACTGCCGGTGCCTAGTTTAATAGTTTAAATTACATATCTAATAACAGTATGTGTAGACAAGGTCAGTTAAAATGGAACAATTACGAAGATGTTGTACAATCAAAAAATTCAACAAGGCTGTAAAAAGGATTTAAAATTAACCATCTAGAAGTGTAAAATTTGAGGGCAGCTCTGCTTAAATTAAAAATATGTGGTGGAAATTTATTTTCAACCTCCAATATCATTTGACAATAATTATTTTACTATTTATCAAGTCTACAAATTATGATGGTAAAATAATTTCCTTGTTTTGTGTCATAGGAATGAATATTATTTCTTAATGTTAAAGTTGGAAGATTGTCCTTTACATACAAAATTAACTCTAGGATATATAAATTTATTACAGTGAAGATTTTGTTTTTAAAAAATAATGGTTTACACTGTTCAACAATAAAAGTTTCATTTGATATAATTCTTATGGTCCTTTCCTTTTTTTACACAATACCATGGTAGATAAGAACACGTCATAACCTTGAATTATGAATAGGATTGTTACATTTCCTTAATCAAACGGCAGTGAATACATATATGACGACTTATACTTAAGTGATTCTAATGCGTTCATAAAGAATGTTCCTCATTTAAAGATGTGATGATATCCGGTTTGCATCTTTAAGAGCGTGTAATAAAATATAATTAATTATGTAATTCATAACCTATTAAAGTTAGCAACGTAGAGATCAGTGGTCCTCCCACCCCTTTTATCCCTTTGCTTTAATTGTACTTCGGTTTGTTCCGATAGTTCATTGCACTTGATTATAGGTAGACTGGGAATTTAAGGATAACTTAACAGACGGTCTGCAGATCCCCAATAAAATTATTTTGCATCACTACTGCTAATAATAATAATAATAATAATAATAATAATAATAATAATAATAATAATAATAATAATAATAATGTTGTTGTTGTTGTTGTTGTTGTTGTTGTTATTATTATTTATTATTATTATTATTATTATTATTATTATTATTATTATTATTATTATTATTTATTGAGGCCTTATGCACGGTTCTGTCTACTCTAAATATAAAGGTGAATATTTAAAATGGTTAATCATATTGTTCAATTACATATTATATAATATTCTGATATAGCAGTTTTCGCCTATAATTTTTTTGTAAGGATAAAAGTTTAAATGTTTAAATTATTAATTACATTATTCACTCACATCAAATTATGATGAAAATTGTTGCTCAATAAATTTTTGTTGCAATATATTTTGGGATATGTTAAATGATTATGTTAATTATACATTATCTGTTCTAACAACATTATTGTTTAATTATGTTTATGTATGTAGCAATAAAAGTTGAAGTTTTCTTAAATTATTAAGTTAATTATCCGGTTTCATAATAATCTCTTCTAACAATTGTTACTTACTAAATTGTTTGTAACAATAAAATTTGAAAGTTTGCCAGATTGTTAACTTATTAATTCGGCTATATAACAACTGCCACTTAATAAATTTTCTTGTAGCGATAGAAGTTAACTTTATCAAATGATTAATTTAATTATTCAGTTACATAATAATCTCTTCTAACAATTGTTGCTTACTAAGTTGTTTGTAGCAATGAAAGTTGAAAGTTTGCTAGATTGTTAACATATTAACTCCACTGTATAATAACTGCCACTTAATAAATTTTCTTGTGGCGATAAAAGTTGACTTTATCAAATGATTAAGTTAATTTTTCGATTACATAACAATCTCTTCTAACAATAATTGTTGCTTACTAAATTGTTTGTAGCAATAAAAGTTGCAAGTTTGCTAGATGGTTAACTTATTTATTCGGCTGTATAACAATTACCACTTAATACATTTTCTTGTAGTGATAGAAGTTGACTTTAACAATTGTTGCCTACTAAATTGTTTGTAGCAATAAAATTTGAAAGTTTGCTACACGGTTAACTTATTTATTCGGCTGTATAACAATTGTCAATTAATAAACTTTTTTATAGTGATAGAAGTTGACTTTGCCAAATGATTAAGTTAATTATTCGGTTTCGTAACAATCTCTTCTAACAATTGTTGCTTTCTAAATTGTTTGTAACAATAAAAGTTCAAAATTTTCTAGATGGTTAACTTATTTATTCGGCTGTATAACATTTGCCACCTGATAAATTTCCTACCGATAGAAGTAGTTGACTTTACCAAATAATTGTTAACTATTCGGTTACATAATGATATGTTCTAAATACTGTTTCTTAATAATTTTTGTGGCGATACAAGTTGAGTTTGTTGAATAATTAACTTAATCATACATGAAAATCTGTTAATTGTTGATTCATTTTTTGTAGCGGTTCAAGTTAACAATCTCTTTTAGCAATTGTTACTTAATAAATTTATTTGTAGCGATACAAGTTGAAATATAATATTAAATGACTGCTTTAATTCTTCTATTAAATAAAAATTTGTTCTAAAATTGCAACTCAATAAAATGTTTCTACCGATGCAAGTTGAAATTTTCTTAAATAATTTATTCGTGGTGGAGTTTTTTTCAACAATATAAGGTGAAATATATTAAACAATTAACTTTGTTTTTTTCAAAATTCGTCCTAAAAATTGACTCTTCTAATAAATTATTTGCAGTAAGTTCAATTTGTTAAGTTACTAATACCATTATTCAATTACATGACACTCATATCTAATAATTGTTTCTCATTAATTTTTTGTAACAATACGAGTGTGTGCATCATCTTTAAATTTACGTTGCAAGATTCTTGCTCTAGATTGTACAAGTATACAAGTTTCCAAGTTTCGTAATTTTGTTTTTAATTTTTTCTCTGTGACTAAAGAAACGCTCTTTAGAGAGATTTAATTTCATCAAGTTCCTCTTAGAATTTCCTTAGATGAATTTTACACATAATTCTGTGCAGGCTGTATTAATAAGATTAGCCTTCATATAAACGCACCTGGTTTTCAAACAATCTGAACACGACGATTTAGTTCAGCAGACCATCTAGGCGTTTGGGTTGGCAGAGCAGTTGAATATATGCTAGATTTTATTAAGGTTTACCCATCTGCTTCTCAAATTAAGAGCTTCAAATTACTCAATTCCTTGAGCAGATAATGATCACAAGGAATGTGTGCTCTCATGTTACACACATAAGCATATGAAAAGAATTAATGGAACTAATAATTGGGTAAATTTGAATAATGGTATCGTAAAATATTGGTCTGTTAAACCAGCGTTAAGGAATAGCCTTTAAAACTTTAGAGAAAACATACTTTTGTCTTCCATTAATTCCCTATGTTCAATTCCGCTTCTACATCTTAATTTTTAACGTTAAATAACATTTATCCATTTTAATTATGTAATGTGGACTTTACATCACTAATAAAAATGTTGTAAACACATTCATTACACAACTAGTTAGGTAATGATACTTCTATTACACAACTAGTTAGGTAATGGTACTGTTATTATCTAACTGGTAACTAATTTCAAATTATTTTTAATTCCACTTCATATCTCATGCGGGATTTCGATGGTAATAAACATACAATTGCAGAATTCGCACAATTTCAATATCTGAATCCTCGTTTGAAATCATTTTAAAAATGTTTATTTCTTCTGGTACTGCTGTTCTTCTGTAATAAACAAAAACATATTGTGTTCAAAACTAAAAAACAAACATAAACGATTCGCCTATCGCAGGAAGAGACTAATAATAATAATAATAATAATAATAATAATAATAATAATAATAATAATAATAATAATACAATCGCCTCTCCACAAAAGAAATGTCTGTTTTATAAATTCTAACTTTCAGTATTTTTGAAAGCAGGCTGGAAGATAAAAGATTCTCAACCGAATACTGCAGTGTGACACCTGTTTTACTATTGTAAAACGTATTACTATACCAACTTTGTGCTTTTTTGCTCACACTATGATATAAAGCTGGAAGGTGGACTAATAAAACCTTCATTTATGAAGAGTTAAAGAGTTATGGCCAATTAATCTTCAACGGTTTTTCTTATGACTCATCAGATGAACTAACAGAACGCACATGCAATAATCCATTCGAAACTCTAGATCAGTGATGTCAACTGATGCCCATAGGAGGAAGCGCGCGCTTTAGAGCCCAGGAGAGCCTGAGCGCTTCACAGCGGAAAGGAAAGGGACAGACGAAAGAGGCAGTATATGCCTCTTGGTCGAGCTATATACAAGGATGGCCAGCACCGATTCAATAGATAAAGGGAAGAGAACTTATTAAAAACTGTATCCATGTTAATTTTTAGATTTATCTGAGAAGTATAATGTAAGTTTTAATTTTAATGTTCATTTTTCACGAGTTTTCTTTTTTACTCAAAAGGAATATTTTCTCAACTTTTTTTACAGAAAAGTGAAATTTTCAGATATGTTTGTTTAGTAGCCTTACAGGTACTAAAACAATGTTTTCTTAAATCTAATATATCGTAAATACGTATTACTGAAGATAGTGAATTAAAATGTTTGCAAATATTCTCATGAAAAATTTTTGTAAGGAAATTAATTAACAAAGCAAATACTGTTACATCACAAACAAAAGATATGTACCTATGTGTTGGTAAAACGTCAGCTCTATAGCTTCAGCAGATTTCGAGATAATTTAATATTCTGATAACAGAAAGTTGCGCACTAATATCGCCTAAAATCATAATGCGATAAGAGTTTTATTATGTAATATTACTTACAGTTAAAACATATACCTAGACAACTTTGCTTTGTACTATAATATTGTTTTGATTACTTTTATAACGCTAAAGATACCATCAATATCAATTTCAACTTATCATGTCATATTCAGTGTCTTTCTTTGAGATAACACTTTCTTTATGAATGATGTGTTTAATTCACTTAGTACAGTATAGTTGTAGTTATTATGGAATTTGTGTGAATATTCCTTCTTTACTCTTTATTATGTTATTAACGATTAAAACACAACTGCAATATTAGGCTAAGAAATAGGTGTTAGTACTTTTGTTTTACGGACAATATAGAAAATAACAAACAGAAAGAATCCATATAAAAGTAACGACATAAAATTTCACGTTCCGTTTGAAGTTTGTGCACCACTGTTTCCTTAATCCAACAGGCTGCTTATTCCTCCTAGCATACCTAGCGCTTAATGCCCGCGCACTACGTCAAGGTCAGAAAAATGCGATTGCTTTGACATCACTGCTCTAGATTATCATTAATATTCGATAGGATGTTACATTCTGAATGACTCCAGTAGTTTCAATGCTGAATTGAAAACAATTCAGCTTTCTGCATTGTATATAGTATGCACATCGTCAATGGTAAAGTTAAGTGCTAGTAATCGTCTTTTTCGTTTGAGTTCGATGGCGTTATATTGACATTTTTCTCTCGCGGTGGAAGACCTTTTCAAGATTCCGTGACATGTTCTGTTAGCAAAATATGAATCCACTTTGCGAAGTTGAGTTGAGCCATTCTGTATTTGTCAGTATTGACATAGTGTTTGCGACTACCAACCAAACGCAATCTCGTTCGATGTACATACAGTACGTACGTATACATTCAGAGACAAGGAGATTCGGTTTTTTTCAGATTCACCTTGTGTCTCGGCATATATCGAGTTGAGTCAAGTAATATATAGCCCTAACATATTGCTGTCAAAATGAGCATGGAATCTTGCAAGTATAAAATCTGATATCCGCAGATAATCCAAATGGAGGAGGAATACAAGAATGTAATCCTTGGAGAAAAAAAGTGACGGGATTTGAGGAAATCTCTATGTTTGCGATAATGTCTATGCTGTGATTAGGATAATGCAATTAAGATCAATAAATACAATTGAAGACATTATTACAAAAATAACTCTAGTCAAAATTGCTATTTTTCAGAACAATAAAAAATAAATAGAACAACACATGACAGCTGTTTCCGTATCCTTGTGGTTATTGCACCTGACGTGTAATTTTTGGAGTCTGTAAACATTTAAAATAGTAGCAAATGTGTCCGTAACTCAATATCATTAACAATGACTAGAGCTGTTTTTGTAATAATGTCTTCAATTTGATGCAAGATTTGAGTGTGTCTAATTCATTCATTCATATTGTTCTTACCTCTGAGGTTCTGTCTGATATGTGCATCTATTATCAGGCAGTACTTGAGAAGTATATGATATTGATGATGATGTGTCTAATTACTGTATTTTGAACCAGTTGGGATTTATATACTATAACTGTATTCCAAAATTTATTAACTCGGTATATAGATGGAATTTTTAAGCGATGAAATTATAGATTTTAGTCTATCGCTAAGATTTACTGATTAATATAGTATTTGAAAGGCTGGGACGCAGGTCTTCCTTCGGCACATTCATACTATGACATCAAAAGATTCATAAGTAATTATACAGGGTGTCTCAGGAGAAATATAAAATACTTCATAATAGTGTATTGTCAGACCATCGGATCAGTGCCCCCGTATGTGCAAACTCAACTCTAATTCCTTCTTAGACTTGGTAATTCATTTCTCTCCCTGCATTCCTATCTCTCTCTTTTCTCTCTCTCCATTTGTGTCCCCCACTACTCAAAATTTTGAGCCCTGTTGCGGGACAGTTTATTTGCACTTGCAGTCCATTGTTGTCAACTTAACATGAACACTGTAGCACGGAGTGGCGAAAGAAATATTATTGGGCAAGTACGTAATAGTATTTTGCGACGAAGAGAAACAAACAGGTCAATATCTGTTTACTGTGTAATCAGGCAACGAAAACGAAAAAAGCAGCTGCGATCACAGGTGAGGCTTATTTTATTTCAATTGATTACGTATTAAAAATTACTGATTTAACTGATACTAATACAACATGTTATATAATTTACATAGGCAGGTCAGAGCGCCTAATAAAGAAAATCAGGAGAGAGGGAGCCTGTGCAGGAGATGAAAAGCTAGAATGACCAGGGAAGAACAGACCAAGGGAACCTTTAATTCTTATAGATATGAACCGATGTATTTTAAGAAGAATTTTATACCGTGTAGAAGGAAGTTACGACATTGAAGGAATTACTGAAGGTTGCGAGAGAAGCAATAATTTCCAAGGTTGGAGAGAAACGCTACGGATAGTGATTCGAGACATGGGACTTAGGTTTAAAAAATGTAGAAATACAATATGTATTTTGATCGAAATAAATGATATTGTAGGATGGAGGACCAGTTATTTATGACACCGTTTGACGGAAGTTTGGCAACATCCCTACTCGGCAAGGTTCGTGGCCTGCTGTTTATCGTGGTGGGAGGAAAGCGGGTGGAATGGAGTGAGTACAGGCCTTAACTTTTCCAAGAACGACGACAGCGCTGAAGGGGCACAGATCGGATGGTCCGACAATAGCTTGGTTACTTACATCGATTTAACGATGTACCTATACCTGAAGTCTAACGGTTGGGGAGAAATATTGGAACATCTTGCGGTTCCGTATACTGTACTTGACGTGTTGCGCGGATCTTTCGCACACGGCAGCATCTGAGCACCAAAACGCCTGCGCAACACACAGAACTGAATACACGTTCACTTGACATTTAATTCGAGTATTCGCACGGTGAATAGATAGAGGTGCTCTTTGTTTATGGATTTTGTGATGGCAATGCATTGGCTGCTGTTGAGGAATACAGACAATGTTTTCCCAATCGAGGGGTTCCATCTAGCTGTGTCTTTTCCCGTGTTCACCGAATGTTATTGAAAACTGACAAGTTACAAAGTGTTTCGTCGAGACTGAAAAGAGAATCGGTACCGGTACCTGATATGAATTTACAATTCATGAAATCCATAAGAAGGGCAATTTTAGTAATTTGTCTTGTATAATTGTTTTATTTTCTTATTGAGTTTGTATTTCATTATGAAATGAGCTTATTATAACAACGCAAAATGCATCATTTTTAATAATGTAACATATCACAATGTAGAAATACGTGTATAATGCCTCTCCCCATTTAAAAGTTAGCCTATCAGTAACTTCCCAACAGTTTACATTTCGGACATAGGCTAAATCCATGTAGATGAACCCAAGCTACATTATCCTGAAGTATTTTGCATTCTTCCTGAGACATCCTTTATGCATACTGTACATTCTAGACAGGAATGGAGTACCTTTTATACAGAGTCACAGTCTTCGTGTTACATTTAAAGTTCAATCTTTTTTAAAATAAATCTACATCAAGTGTAATTGAAGTAGCATCAAAACCAGGTTTTTTACCTACGCATCGGTATAAATTACATAATGAAGAAACCTGAGTAGAAGTAGCCACTAAATCAGCATTCCATGACAGTGAGCAGTGTGAAAACAATGAAGGGAAAACAGCAGGAACATATTGACGACTTTTGCAGTACGATATCGCTTGTTGGGATCCGTATGGATGATAACATACTAACGCATTACATAAGATCCAAAAATAGGTGCCTAAGCTATGTCGAAATAAGATATATTGGAATGGAACACACCCTCGGATAGGAGAACCTGAATTTGGACTAAGTTATGTTCACTGTTTAAAACGTACAGAGGGGAAAGAAATAAAACTTAAAATACATCCACCAACTTATTAAAAAATAATCATTCTCATAAAAGAAACTCATGAAAGAGAGAACAAATATTGGAAATCTTTCATGTCTAAACCGAACTATCAGGGACTGGACTGTTTCACCTGCAGAATTAATATAGACTTTATTCAAGAAGCATCAAGGTACTTAAATCAGGGTTAAAACTATTACTAATAGTCAGGAGTGTAATTTTTTATACATTAAGAAATTCAAAAGAAATTACAAATAGTGATTTGAGCTTTTGTCACAGCGTTGTGTGTTGTGGCAATAATATTATAGTGTTATAGTGATAGTGAAAAGTTTTTATAGTGGCAGTGAAAAGTATTCTAGTGGCAGTGAAAGTAGTCATAGTTTCAGTGCAATGAGTGAGGTGAGAGTAAAATGAGTGTGGTGAATTATTATCTGTTTTCAATTATACGTGTTCATGTATGGCTAACATTGTAAATCTGATTTATGTAGGTATGAATTAAGATCTATCGAACGTAGTGACAAAGTGCCTTGAAATCGTGAGGTCTGGGGTTAGATCTCCTGAGACTGACAATCCTGGATGAAGTTTTTCGTGATCACCCTCAACCACACAAGAGAAACACCTTGAGTGTTCCTTATATTGACCACGACTGAAAAGTTTTCTATTGTACTTGTGAAGTATTTAGATTTGTACACTTAAGTATTTAGATAATGTACTGATAAGCGTTTATATGTGTAGCGTATTTTTATCATTACATTTATCTATTACTTTTGTTTTAGTTATTTTTTTGTTATCTGTAACTGTCACTGGGTGAAAACACATTCGTGGTTAATAAATATTCGTTCTTTAGTTAGTTCGTTATTTCATTCATTCATTCATTCATTCATTCATTCATTCATTCATTCATTCGTTTTTTCATTCATTTATTCTTTCATTTAGTCACTCATTCTTGATTCATTTTTTCATTATTGTATTCATTCATTCTTTATTGTATTTATTCCTGCAACCATTCACTCATTCATTCATTCATCCTTTCTTTCCTTCTTTCTTTCTTTCTTTCTTTCTTTCATTGTTTCATCCTTCATTTTCTTTTCATTTTTCCTTATTATCTCTTTCATTCTTTCATTCTTCAGTCTTTCATTCATTCTTTCATTCACCCATTCATTCTTTCATCCCTTCTTTCTCTTTTTCATTCTTCCTTATTCATTCATTCTTCCATTCAATAAAAGTTTCAATAATTAATTTACGTGTTTTGTATTTTATGAACTACTAAGGTTCATATTGTCCTAATGGTGGGATAAATGCGTTATCACACTTAAATTACTTGCATACTGACAAAGTTCATTAATTCATTACTGCATGACAGTTTGTTACTGTGAACCACATAGCCAAGGTTTAATAGTCTTAATACTCTTTTTGAGCTAGAGAAAGAAAGATTTTATGGAAATACGTAGAAGAAAAATTCATGTCTACTTCACTAACCACCAAAAAATAATATAAAGGAATGAACACGTGAAGCGTGAGGTGCTATCACTCCCTGTCTGTTGGCAAATGTTATAAGAAACCTTCGTAAAAACTAATAAATAAGTGCCTATGTGTCAATGAAGGTTATTTGAGCACTTAATAAATTAATGAAAAATAATAGCTTAGTTAATTTTTATATCTACTATAGCCTATTATATCACTTTAAACAACATCTTGCGATATAACTGTAGAAAAAAATAATTCAAATAAATCTTGCTCGATTTGTTGAGGAGAACCAGAGCATCCAGAAAATTCCATCATTCCATTAAATTATCAGAACTGCCCACTGTGACCCGTGAGTAGGCCCTAACGGAATGCCGCATATGGCATAATCTGAGAGGTCCCTCCTTCACTGAGATTTGGAAAAATCCGCATTTCGTGTTACTGATCTAGTTAAGAAAAATTAACAGGTAACACTTTATATGGGCCACCTTATTTATGCAGGTACGAATACAAGTCACTGATCTTTGTGTGATTCTACAGTTAATTTAATGCACTGAAAACAAATGCATGTCAACTTCAACACGAGGACGACTGGCATTACATCCCGTGACCGTATCGGGCAAATGTAGAAGTAGTTCATAAAATTAATCGGTGTGGCACACAGAATCACAGGCTTTAGTAATGCCTGACAGAAAAGTCGCAGAGTAGGACCCATTTTTAAAGCCTTTAATAAATTGTTCAGAGCTACGATAGATATTATAGGCTATTATTCTGTCCTCCATCATCATCATCATCATCATCATCATCATCATCATCTTCTTCTTCTTCCTAACAAGTATTAGGCCAAGTGGCCTGTTACGGTCTCAAACTAGAATTTTCAGTCCATCTCTTCTTTGGACGGCCTAGAGATCTTTTGCCATATGGATGGTAATGAAACAGTGCTTTTGGAATTCTGCATCGATTCATTCCTTCGAGATGACCCTTCCACTGAAGTTGGTATTTGCTGATGAACTGCATAATGGGTTCTGTCCTTCTGTTCTTCTAAAATACCATCTGATAATTTTGTACAAGGCAGTCTATATAGATTAGTAGTCTAGAGAGAATTATTGTTCTTTCAAAAATCTTTTCATGCTTATCTAATAAATGATAATTCTTTTTTTTCCTCTATGCAGCTTATACGCTTTAGGTATACCGTATGTTGTTTAGTCAACTGTCCGAAGAACCTCACAGATCTGAACCTCACAAGTGATACCAATAATACACCACTTATGAGGTAAATAAGTTAATAGATAATGGGGTAGGGCGGTCATTTCCTTTCCCCCTCCATTGCATACATTATTGATTAACTACATATTACACTAATCAGATTTCAGATGTATACAAACAAATTGTTCTTCCTCTGATACATCGTCAAAAAGAGATGTACTGCCTGACAGTAATATATGTATACTCGTATGAAGCAAGTTGTCTGGTTGAGGTTTTTTACGGGCTTTTCCCTCAACCAAATATGAGCAAACGCTGGGTAACTTTTGGTGCTGGACCCGGACTCATTTTACTTGCATTATCACCTTTATCTCATTCAGACGCTAAATAACCTAAGATGTTGATAAAGCGTCGTAAAATAACCTACTAAAATAAAAAAATATATATATACATATTATCAGCCAGAACCTCAGTCAGAGGTAGCATATATAGGTCCTACTGTAGCTACTATAACCACATGCTTCCATGCTGAATCTATGCTGTAATATTGACGCCTTTTTCATTAGGCAACTTCTCTTGCACACCAGATTTGCTGGATCGACATCTTTAGGAGTTGTATGAAGTTGTATGGTGTGTGTTATTGCGTAGTCAACTGATCCCAAGACAGGTTTGAAGCTCATTAAGTATCACTCATGGGGCAACTAAGCCAGGAAACAATGGGGTAGGGCGGCCAGTTGCTTTCCTCCTCCACTGCACACATCGCTGATTAGTAACGTATTACAGTAATCCTTCAGATGTATACAGACAATTATTGTTCTTCTTCTGGCAGATAACAAATGAGATGTACATATCAGCCAGAAACTCAATCAGACGTTGGTGTGTGATCATTGTATTAAATTGGACTGCTTAGTACAATATGGAGACTTATGGCAGTCTTGAAATAATTTGTTTTCTGAACGTTAGTTCGAACTAACATCTATGTATAGAAAGTCGCAGAGAACACATCTATAAACATACTGTAGATGAAGTGTTACAAATATGGAATACCATTTTGTTTTTTTCGTTTTGGAACCTACGTGTTTCGAATACTTAACGTAAAATATCGTCCTGTTTGTTGCTGGTACATCGAGTTTAGTTCGTAAGATGTTATAAAATTTTTGAAAAAAAAATTCTTTAATACCTAACATATTTCCTTCATGAAAATGGGGCTACGAATTTGGAATAACTATTAATAGGTTACAAGATTAACAGAAGTGCAAAGTCAAAAAGACCTCTACCAAGAAAAGCACAGAACAAGCATTCAGCATCTTCATTAGAAGATGTTTTTCCAACCGTAATACTGAATCCAGATGATTCGTCTCTCACGTATTTCCTCGAACTTGTTTTATGTCTTCTTGCATTGCCTTTTCATTCCACTGTTTTCCAAGTTCGTTGGAAGATGAGGTTTTCCCTCCTACATGTGTCAATACTAGTCACGAAACCGAAAATCAGAGTATAAAGATGGAATTCTAGTAATAATAGTATTTCATATTTGTAACACACTGATGTAAGTCATAACCTCAAAACATATCATAGTTTAAAAACAAAATCAATTAAACATACACTGCTATAAACGTCGATTATTTCTCTTTGAGAATATATATATATATATATATATATATATATATATATATATATATATATATATAATTAATACTTCTAACATTGAGGAATGACAAAGAACTTAACGTCAAAATTTTCACTTGTGTTAAATTGTATTGTGTATAAAATTGTATTGTGTATAAAATTGTATATGTGTTGTAAAATTGTATTGTGTATTGTAAATTTTATTGTGTATTGCTTATCATTTTATTGTGTATTGTTTATATTGTATATATCACTGCCACCGGGTGCTTGCCCACTTGCAGTGTAAATAAATACATACATACAATACTCAATAGTAATAAAAGTTTCAACAGTTCAGCTTGTAACTGCAAACTAACACATTCCCGCGCAAAAGACAGTAAACTGTAGTAATTTGGAAGGCTTCCGGTGGAATACAACATTCTCAGGTCGTACATCACACTAGTTCATATTTGTACCCCTATTTAAAAATGACCTCTAACGTGTGCATTCATACTTCTATATGGACATTTAATTTTTTCATACAAGTCTAGTTTGCAATAGTGAGTGAAGAAAACACTCTACACCTAAAAGTTGTCTCCTATCTTAAAATGTCCCTAAATTATCCAAAATAATGCTGTAAAAATTGCATCGAATTATGGCTGCAACAATTTGTGTAGAAAATGACTAAATTGTAAAACTATAAAAATTTGTAGAAATTGTAATTGTAATATTGTAAAATTATGACTTGTTCCACATCTTAAAGCTTCATTGCTCATGTAAGATCTATGGAATAAAATAAATGAATGAATGAAAAAAGTGTATTTGCATTTTAAATATAGTAAATTTGTAGTAACTTTTACATGCATTCATGTAAAACTACCTTTAAGTAGTGATCATGTTACAAAGATGACCAAGTCGTTCCGAAACTTGTGAATATATCCTCTTAGTTAAAAGCAATTTTATTGTTATATTCAGTGTCAGAAGCTTTGAAATCGTGCAATATCTTAATGATGATATTCTTCTTCTTCTTCTTCTTCTTCTTATTATTATTATTATTATTATTATTATTATTATTATTATTATTATTATTATTATTATTTACAGATAAGTGCATCTTTCTGTGCCCAATTTTTATACAACTGAAATGCTTTTTCTCCATTCATTTCTATCTTCCCAGTCACCATCCTCTAATTCTCTCGCTTCCATCATGTCAACATTCTCTAGTCATGTTTCTTAGGTCTTCCTTTTCTTTTCTTCCCAGTTTGGACCCATTCGAAACTCCTCTTTGGCAATTATCATGACGATGATGATAATGGTAGTAACAACGAAAGCAGGGGCGTATGCAAGGGGGGGATTAAGGGTATATATCCCCTCCCGAAATTTTGAGAAAAATACGAAACAAAAAACAAAAATAATATTAATTTTAATTCGTGAATGTACATAGGAATTAACATTTTGCTAAAGTGTTAAATTCCAAGAACTGCAGGAAGACAAACGCAGCGTTCTTACTTCAAGAGAGAGAGTCATGAAGAGTATTTTAGGCTTTCAATTTTCCTTCTCTTCTTAGACTATTTCATTAGTCAGCTCAAGGACAGGTTTTTAAATCATAAGGAAATCCTAAAGTCCACACAAACTTTCCTTCCTAAAAACATAGTGCGAGCATCAGACGAAGATTTAGAAACCGCTGTTGAGGCTATAGTAAATCAATGGCCCAATGATGTTGATACATCACCAGAGTCTTTCTTCAATGAATTGAAGATGTGGAGAAGAAATTTCCTTGATCAGAAAAATCTTCACTTAATACCTACTGATTTTATATCATCTTTGAACAGGTGCAATGAAATTATTTTTCTCTGCACTCGCAAGGCGCTGAAACTTTTCTGCACGTTGCGTGTAACTACAGCAACACCAGAACGGTCGTTCTCAACTTTGCAGTATTTGAAGACTTACTTGAGGAGCACGATGGGAGCAGACAGATTAAATGGACTGGCCTTGATGTATATACATAAAAATGTAGAAGTAAAAGCTCATGAAGTACTGGATGAAATGTCTAAGAAGCCTCGTCGCCTTCTGTAAATGTCATTCTGTCATTGTTTTTGTATTGCAGTCATCGTGAATGTTAAAATAAAAAAATTATGGTTTATTTAACAACCCTCGTAATTGCAGAGGTTATATCAGCGTCGCCGGTGTGCCGGAATTTTTTCCCTCAGGACTTCTTTTACATGCCAGTAAATCGACTGATATAAGACCTGTCGCATTCAAACACACTTAAATGCCATCGAGCTGGGTTGGGGTAGAACCCGCAACTTCGAGCACAGAAGGCTATACCGACTACGCTACTCAGGCCAACTTGTAAATGATTGTGACTCGGAAACAAATTGTGAGTATATAAACTTATTTCTCATTACTCCATTTTTACTATCTCCTCAAATCCCTCCCCGAAAAAAAATCCTGCGTCCGCCCCTGACTGAAAGTACTGATAATGAGCTACGGCATAGCTCAGATGGTAGCGCATTTGCCTGCACTAGGACGCGGGTTCGATTCTCGCTTGGGCTGATTGTCTAGTTGGTGTTTACTCAACCATAACCTAGTAGTTCACACAACGCAGTTACATAACTAGTTAATAATAATAATAATAATAATAATAATAATAATAATATTATTATTATTATTATTATTATTATTATTATTATTATTATTATTATTATACGGCGGCATAATATAACTATATTAATTTAGAAATATCATTTTTTGTTTCAAAGTTCTGACACACTCAAGAAATGGTATAACCATGTATCAGAGCTGTTATTTTCATGGAGAATAATATAATTATTATAAAATTCTATACGAGTAACATATTCACACTCATTAAATAGAAAGAGACAATAATTATTCGAATAATGTAATTCGTTCTTCATATGCGAAATGGCTCCACCTGGCTGAAGAAGCTTTACAATGGATTAAAACCTGATGTATAAGGAAACTGAAGAAGTGCTCAGATGTAAGAACTTTGTAAAGGAGATTCTGCTGTACTAGTTATAATTGAATTTCTTAGTTGTGTACCACGAATTTTGCCACAAAACCTGTCAAAACTATCTGAGGAAGGAAACATGTGCCAAGAAAAGAAAAAGAAAATCTTTCAACCTGCTCATATTCTTCGTAAAATGTGAAAGAAAGTTACACACACCAGACATATTTCCGAGTCTGCTGGATGTAACCTGACTAGATCTTCGATGCACAAACAAGAAGAGATGAAAAAATAAGAATTGAAATATATGAATTGAGTAATGGTCTGTGCCAGAAAGATGAAAAAATATTATGATAAATCACATTTATCCGACAAAAAATTCGACAAATTTAATATGCTTACAGAAATGTCTGAAACTGCAGTGACATATGTATGACTACACTGCCAAAAAGACGAAAAACATTATAATTACAGCGAATCCTACTAATAAAATTGCATGTAACATTGTCAATCATCATCTGAATTACAGTCCAACACTTTCTGAATTTTCCTTTACTCAACTGTTGCCCCGATGAATGATTGTAAATACAGAGTGTATCTAAATTGGTGTCAAATATTTCGGGGACGTGTTCTTAACATCAAAACAATTTAAAACGTTAATAAGAATATGGGTCTGAAAACCATTCGTTACTAAAGGATATGTCCCTTCATTGACCGCTGATTGTTTGATGGTTTTTTGTTTGTTTGTATTTTGTAGAGCAAAGAAATCAGAAGAAAATGTATTCTGTGAGTGAACAGAACGAAATGATTTGCATCATTTAATTGATGATGTGCTTCTGGACGTCATCCAACGAATGTTTTTTAACAAGATGCTGCTCCAGCTCATTTCAGCCTGATAGTTCGTAATTTTTTTAATGATCGATTTCCCCAAAGATGTATTCATTGCATGGCCTGCTCGATCGCCTGATTTGAATCCAATGGATTTAAAGTCCCTGGTTTATGCGACTCCTGTACTTAATGTTGATATTCTGAGAGCGTATCCAAATGGATTTCACGAAATACGAAACACTCCAGGAATTTTCAACAGAGTGCGCCAGAGCATGTAACGCAGGCTTAGGAGATACATCGAATCAGGAGGAAGCCACTTCGAGCAATTTTTGTAACATTAAATTTTGTCTTGTAACTCTGAAATAAATTATTTTGAGACCAATGTTCATATGAACCTTTTGTAATGTTTTTGTGTTACGAACACATCCCCGAAATATCTGACACCAAATTAGATACAACCTGCATTCCTCAACTTAAATATTACCTCACTCCACCGCCTACTAATGATTATAAATATCTTTGAACAACTATAATTCCATAGTGATTGTTAATAATAATAATAATAATAATAATAATAATAATAATAGTTATTAGTCGCGATTCAGGCCTTAATAGCCCTGATTTGACCTCATCCAAAAATCGTTCTCAAAAATGTCTTCTTCTCTTTTATGGAATATTAATTTACAATTCATACTGATTTTTTTCATTTGAATTTTTTTTCAGATAAACCTGTAACTAATTAAATTGCAATATATTTAATATGATGTCGTGAAGACTGAAGCAATAATATAATTTAACTTATGGAATATTGTTTTGTATTTTGTTATTCTAGGTACTCTATTCTTTTTTTTTTCCTCACAGAAGTATCGAATTAATTGGATTGAGTGTATCGGTTATATCAGTGACTGGTTGTGCATTAAATTTTTCTAAAATGTTCTCTTTTTTCTGGTACCAAAAATGTGTATCCTACCGTTTTACTGAAAAATCGCACCTCTCTATATCGTGTAAATATATCGTATACTATCTTCCCAGTGATGTGAATAAATGTAAACAAGACGAAGACCAAGGTTATAGGAAGAAAACTAAAGAAGGTAAACTTGCGAATTCTAAATGAGACAGTAGAAGAAGTGGACAGCCTCAAATACTTGGTGTATACTACAAACACTAAAATGAGCTGGTGTTAGAAACTCAAATGGAGGATAGTAATGACAAAGGATTCTTTTAATAGAAAGAGGAGCATTTTCTGAGGATCTCTGGAAAAAGAACTAAGCAAGAAACTAGTGAAGTGCTTTGTGCGGAATATGGCATTGTGTGAGGCAGAAATATTTACATTACGAACAAGTGTAGAGAAACGACTAGAAGCATTTGAAATGTGGATATGGAGAAGAATGGAAGTGTGAAATGGACAGACAGAACAAGAAATGAAGCTGTGGTGTAAAAAGTGGGAGAAGAAAGAATATTGCTGAAACTGATCAAGAAGAGAAAAAGGAATTGATTGGGTCACTGGTTAAGGAGAAACTGCCCACTGGAAGGAATGGTGAACGGAAGAAAACTTCGGGGTAGAAGAAGATACCAGATGAAATACAATAGGCCTATTAGGGTACGTGGACCGCATGCGGAGACCAATCTGAAGGCGGAAAATAGAAAAGATTGGAGAATGCTGGGTTTGCACTGAGAGACCTACCGTTGGGCAGAACACTATGAATGAATTTTCTCTGTAATTTTCCCGGAGACTTTCCTTCTGTGACTACTAATTTTCCTTTCTAGTGGAGTTTTCATTACATGACCTAACCATTTAAATTATTTTGGTTTTATAATAATAATAATAATAATAATAATAA
This sequence comes from Periplaneta americana, assembly GCF_040183065.1. NCBI lineage: Eukaryota > Metazoa > Arthropoda > Insecta > Blattodea > Blattidae > Periplaneta > Periplaneta americana. The sequence continues at coordinate 167,222,271 of NC_091118.1, forward strand.
TCCGTGGCGCTACAGCCCGTGGAGGGCCTAGACCGACTAGTCGGCTGCTGGCCTCACGGCCACATGACGAAGCAGAGGTGGACGATCATCCAACCAGAATGGAGGTATCGTGTGGTTAGCACGATGATCCCCCCAGCCGTTATAGCTGGCATTCGCAACCAGATTTCGCTACCTATCGTAGCTCCCCAAGTGCATCACGATGCTAGGTGGGTACCGGTCCCATACACTGGCCGAAATTTCATGAGAAAATTTCTTCCTCCATGAGGACTCGAACCAGCGCGCATTCCGTAACGCGAGTCCTAGGCAGGATGCCTTATAATAATAATAATAATAATAATAATAATAATAATAATAATAATAATAATAATAATAGTAATAATACCCTTTTAAAGGGCTATGCAACTACTGTAAAAAATCCGAATGTGTGATTGATGTCACTATGAATAAATGCACATCTCCGCGCTTTAAGAAACTTCTTATCGTCTCACCTTTCGCCCTCATTCAGCAATTTTCTGTAGTCCTCTTCCCGTTCATCCCCCCCATTGTTACTTCACCGCTACCATAGGTCCTTCCTCACCGGAAGTAGGAATACGTCACGACCATTAGGTACAACATACTTCCCCTCCGCAGTCATCCCTCCAACCACCCCTTCGCGCCACGGACGATATTTCCTCCTACGAGAATTTCCCGCCGCCGCCACCGCCACTACACTCCTCATCCCCCCTCACTAGCAACCACCTATCCCTATAACCCAACCCAGAGTTCCCCCGCGCACAGGTCGGCGGTGTGTTTTTCAAATGCTTGTCGGTAGGGTTTTGTGTTTTAAAAAGCCCGGCTCTGGTAGGTGGAGGGTCATTTCGTCTTGGGGCTTGACGGGGAACGCATCATCGTCGCAAGAGCGTAACTTGGACAGACAACGAAAAGCGACCGCAATGGCTTTGCACAGATGCCCGTCTATGTTGCTAGTCGTAATGACCGTTGTCATCCTCATGGGTCAGATTGATCAGTCCTCTGCAAAACGTGAGTAAAATCTAATTTCACTTTAATTACAATATTTTGTAAAATTTTGTAAACTTATTTTTAATACGCATTTTATTTGCACCGTAAATTATTTTCTGATTTTTCTATCTCTGTCTTTACGTTTTTTATCTGCAGTAATTTTGAAAATTATATACATATTTAACTATGTTTGCTACGTAATTATATTTCGTGAAAAAGTGGTAACTTATTGTTAACACACACTTCTTTTCGTTTCGCAAAGTATGTATTTTAAGACTCTACTATCTTCATTTTTATTACGACATTACGTTCACTGTTCATAGTAATATTCAAAATTGATTTTAGATGTTTAACCGTTTTTGTTACCTAATTATATTTCGTAAAAACGCCAAAAATTATTAACACAATTTATTTTTACCACAAATTATCATCTAATTTTACTATCTTTACCTTCGTTACAACATTACGTTCTCTATCCGCAGAAATTTTATTTTACTATCTTCATCTTTATTACATACGTTCTCTATGCGTACTAATTTCATTTTACTTTACTTTTTCTATCAGCAGTAGTTTTATTTTACTATCTTCATCTTTATTTTATTACGTTCTCTATTTTACTGTCTTAATCTTTGTTACATTACGTTCTCTATCCGCAGTAATATTATTTTACTGTCTTAATCTTCATTACATTACGTTCTCTATCCGCAGTAATTTTATTTTACTTTACTTTCTCTATCAGCAGTAATATTATTTTACTATCTTCATCTTTATTACATTACGTTCTCTATCCGCAGTAATATTATTTTACTATCTTCATCTTCATTACATTATGTTCTCTATCCGCAGTAATTTTATTTTACTTTACTTTCTCTATCAGCAGTAATATTATTTTACTATCTTCATCTTTATTACATTACGTTCTCTATCCGCAGTAATATTATTTTACTGTCTTCATCTTCATTACATTATGTTCTCTATCCGCAGTAATTTTATTTTACTTTACTTACTCTATCAGCAGTAATACTATTTCATTATCTTCATCTTCATTACATTACGTTCTCTATCCGCAGTAATTTTATTTTACTTTACTTTCTCTATCAGCAGTAATATTATTTTACTATCTTCATCTTTATTACATTACGTTCTCTATCCGCAGTAATATTATTTTACTATCTTCATCTTCATTACATTATGTTCTCTATCCGCAGTAATTTTATTTTACTTTACTTTCTCTATCAGCAGTAATATTATTTTACTATCTTCATCTTTATTACATTACGTTCTCTATCCGCAGTAATATTATTTTACTATCTTCATCTTCATTACATTATGTTCTCTATCCGCAGTAATTTTATTTTACTTTACTTACTCTATCAGCAGTAATACTATTTCATTATCTTCATCTTCATTACATTACGTTCTCTATCCGCAGTAATTTTATTTTACTTTACTTTCTCTATCCGCAGTAATATTATCTTACTATCTTCATCTTTATGACATTTACATTTTCTATCCACAGTAATATTATTTTACTATCTTCATCTTCATTACATTACGTTCTCCATCCGCAGTAATTTTATTTTACTTTACGTTTTCTATCCGCAGTAATATTATTGTACTATTTTCATATTTATTATATTATGATCTCTATCCGCAGTAATTTTATTTTACTATCTTTATTAGATATTACATTCTTTACCAGTAATAATTTCAAATTTATATAGGGCTACATATTTGACCTTTTTTGTTACTTTTACTTTTCTTGTGAAAACGTCGAACGTTAACGCACACTTTATTAATACTACAAATTGTTTTATGTCTTTACTATCTTTATCCTATTACGTCATTACTTTAACTATCCGCAATAATTTTTAAAATTGATTATACGTGTTTAACAATTTTTGTTACCTAATTACATTTCGTAAAAAGTCCAGAAATTATTGTTAACGCAATTTATTTGTACCACTCATTATTGTTTAATTTAACTATTAGCAGTAATTTCTAAATTTCATTAATGTTTAACTATTTTTGTTGCCTAATTATATTCCGTGAATACGTCGAAAGTTATTGCTAACTCACACTTTATTTCTACAAAAAAATACTTTCTTTTTTTACTAGCTGCATCTTTATTACAGTATTACATTCGTTATCCGCGGTAATTTCCAATATTGCATATATATTCATATTTAACAATTATTGTTACCTAATTATATTTTGTAAGAACGTCTTAATTTATTGTCAGCATGCACTTTAATTGTATCACTAATTATTTTCTGATTTTACAATCTCTGTCTTTATTACATTACTTCTTTACTCGTAGTATTTAAAAAAAAATTGAATGTATATATTTAATAATTTGTATTACCTAATTGTATTCCGTGAAAATGTCGAAGTTTATTGTTAACACGCTTTAATTTCTAACACGAACTTTTTACTAAATTAAGTTTCCTTTCCTTTATTAGGACATTCTATTCTTTATTTCTCATTGTTTATCTTCAAACTTGTATTTAAATGCTCAAACAATTTCGTCATTATCATTTTTATTTCGTTCAATTTTATAAATTTATTGTTAACATCAATTTTTTGTATCACAAATTATTTTCTGAATTAGCTTCTTTTTTTATCATATAACATTCTTTATTCGTAGTTTTTTCTTTTCAAATTTGCATTCAGAAACTAAACAATTTATGTAATTTTAATTATTATTTTGCAAATTTTGAAACTTATTGTTAACAACCATGTTATTTTCTGAAGTTGGTTTGGTCTCTCTATCTCGTTTATGACATAAAATTCTTTATCCGCAGTTAATACAACAGACTTGTCGATTATCTCTCGTGAAAATCTTGAAACATATTGTTAACATCCATGTTACTTTTAGCACTAAATATTTTCTTAACTCAGTGTCTTTATATTGATGACAGCATTGTATTCTTTAATCGCAGTTGTTTATTTTTCTATTTTGATTTTAGTATTTAAATTTTTTCGTCAATTTAACTATCTTATTTAAAAGTTTTGAAACTTACTGTTAACATGCGTGTTATTTTCTAACTTATTGTTAATTTCTTTACATTTATTTTGACATTACATATTTCAGCAGTTATTTATTGTCAAATTTGTATCTATACTTACAAATTTTGTATCTTCCGGGAAAATTTCGAAATTTATTAATATACCGTAGCCTATATTTTTAGGATGAATTGTTTTCTGAACTTAGCTTCTTTACTACAACAGACATTAACTTTTCCGATCGCATTATTTTCATAATTTTATATTAAATGTGTCAAGTTTTTATATTACTAATAAAAACGCTGTAAATATATGTATTGTACTTTCATTAGGAGTGTTACACATTTATGCGTATTCTAGATTCAAATTTGTTATATTTCTTAGGCATCTGAAATCTCAAAATTTTGTCATTAATATAAGATTTATCATCATTCCTTTATTCACACTATGCTTGCATTGGGACTTGTTTAATACATTTAAAAATACACAAATGCATATTATGTATAGTAATGTTAAGTTTCCATATACTATTTTGTTTGTTTTGTAATTATTAACAGAAATTGACAAGATTGTTCATTCGAAGTGTCTTGTATTCATAATTGTCTCAAATATTTTATCACATAGACTATGTAAACATGTAGATACAAATATATTATTTGATAATTATTAAAACAATATCACATTAAGTTCTTTATTAGAAATACCACTTAATGAAACCCATTTAAGATAATGATACATTTCTGTATAATTACGTACTTTTGTGTGAATTATATGCTTACTATTATTATAGTTACTAAAATAATACCTTAAAATATCTCATTGGAATATATTGTACTCCAATTTGTATTTTTTCATCACGTTTCTGTAAATGTATTTTCCTTTATCTTGTATATTCTCGGAATTCTCCGCTTATATTTTTATAAGTTATAAGATTCAATCCACTAATTTTCGTGGCTGTAAGAAGTGAAATGAGATTTATTTAGTTTTGATTCAATTCAATGAATGAATAATTGGTAACACTTTTTCCTATATATTGTTTATAGTATCACATGTATTTCATTTTGAAACATGTGCAAATTCTACCACAAGAGTGTTAATGTAATACATTTTTAATTCCGATTATCTCCGTTGAAGTTTTCCAAGCTTAAGTTAGTAGTAGTCATTTTTTCTAGCAGATATTATTCTCTGATTTTAATTGTTTCCAGTGTTATATTCCTGGTAGAAGAATCTAGTTATTTTACAGTTTATTTTATATATTTTTCATACACATCCTCTAATTAATTTACAAAGTTCGTAATTAATGTAACGCCGTCATCGCTAATTTAATTAGTAGTGTTACGTTTTTTCTTACTGCAATACGTGTTCAAATATAACTTCTGAAAAGCTTTGTGCAAGTGTCTCGTATGTGTGCGCTGTATTACTGAATGATACTAAACTAGTATTCATATTATCTGTAATTAAATTCATAGCGAATGAATAATTGCCATATTTTTTATTCAGTCATCACTATAATTGTAGTTAATGTTAAAGAAATTCTTTGGTACTCTTAGTTACTGATAGTAATGCAGTAGGTTCAATATATTATACATTTCATCCAGCTTTAAATATATATACAGATCTCTGATTGAATGCAGTAGGCCTATATTTTGTAAATAACGAAATTCGTGTTACATTTATCATATCTGTCTGCGCCTTTGCTGTGATTTACGGTTCTATTATTTAACTGCACCCACGTGGAGATTTACTGTTTAAATTGGCGTCAAATTGTATTGTAACATGTAAGAACTTGTATTCCAATTAGGTCTAAGTATTCCGTAACTGACAAGCAAACATTCTCATGGGGGCAGATAAAAAAGTTACTTTTTTTTGGTTCCAAAATGTTAATAATGTCAAAACAAGTTTTTATACAAATTTTGGCCACTCGAGCGCAATTACGAGAGCAATCCAGAAAGTAAATTTCACTGGTCCATTTACAGAAAGAAAGCACAAATTCATGGAAAGATTTATTGGAATAGATACAGCAATTGTTGAGCTATTTTTATGTATGGTTTTGGAATGTTTCTATATTTATCAGGAGCGTGTTCTATTGGTTTGTACTAGGGATTAAATCAAACTCATATAAATATAGATGTGAAGTCTTCCCTCTTTTCAGTCCTCATTTCTTCAAATAATACAGAATGTTCAAGGTGGCTACCATGAGCAGCAACAGAGCCTATATGCTTCACAACATAGCCTAGTGTCCCCCCAATTCACGTTGGAGAAGTTCGACAGTAGGCCTATTGCGAATGCAGTAATGTTCACCAGTAATATAACAGAAGAGGTTTATATCAAGAGTCCATATGGCTTGTACAAGCGTCTGAAAATAAATTACCAACGAAAAAAAATGCAGACATTTAAGTCAGGAGAACGTACAGGCCATATGATGCACTATTCACAGATCTAACGACAATAGTCTCTGCCAGTTCGAATTGTTCAATTCGTATCTGTTCCTGACGCGGAAACTACGAACTGTATACTGTTGCGAAAGGAGGCCACTAGGAATATTTTTTTGACAATCAGATAATGTGGGTATATAAGAGCTATATACGGAAAGCGTGTACAGATTTATGTTATTACAAACTAATTTCACTTTCAGAGGCAGTAAAACACGCTTTGTCCAAAGTTTGATCAAACATTTTAATAACATTGTATAGCTACATTGTTAACTTTGTACTGTACTTACAGGTGTTTTATTTCATATAGCACGCTATGTGTGAATTATTGTTCATTATGGAAAACTTGTCTACTTTATTTCAGTGTCGTAGATAATGTCACAAGAAGTTTTGATATTACCGATCAATTTACAAACAAATTTAGATGAAAGTAAATCTATGTAGGAGAAATCAATATCTCGAGTAGTGTTAATTAGGGCCATTTCGTGTATGGAATAATAAGTGAGTTATTTAATTTATTAACCCAGTATTATATTTCATTACATGACTTTGTCTTTAGCTTCAAATAATATGAAATTCGTGGGCAAACATTTGAGAATAGTTGTAGAAAATATGATTTATTATCATTGGCTCGAATTGCGTCTGCAATATCCATATTTGTCTGTTTTATTTGTTCGATGTGTATGATAAAAGTCTGGCGTTATGTTCACCCCTCGTGATTGTCCTAACAATTATCCATGTATTAGTATTGAGTTGGAAGCACGGAAAGTTTCCAAGAGTTAGCACATACGTATATAAGCTTCGAAAGCGCTGTAGGAACAGATCGAAATCTGATTGCTTTAATTCTGAACTATGATTACATAGCTATTTTCTTTTTATAATACATTAAAAGATTTATTCTCTCAATAGATAATTATTGAACTCCCGCGAAAATAGTCCATCTGTATTTTCGTTTATGAATAATTAATTCATTGTGTTATTGATTTGTATCCTGAACACGCTAGCGTCATAGTCTATATGATTAATAAATAAAATAATATACAGCATACCACGCCATCTTGCGATAGGAAAATGAAAGAGCTATTGTTTTCGATAAATAAGTTCTATATTCTTTTGTGCGAGATCGTGCGTATTTACTTGGTTTCCGCACAAAACCAACCCGCGGAAAGTCTAAAATTCCACATTCAATATTCCCAACCTAACACACACAACAATTTCCCTCTTCTTACCGCTTAAGTGACATATTGATTTTACTGCTTTAGGCTTTTAACATATTATTTTTAGAGACGTTCAATATAGTAATAATTATAAATTGGAAACTTACCACTGCAATTTCACCTAAATTGCACTGTTAATTATTGTTTTTAAATATTTGCAAAAATTAAGTAAACTCTAAAACTCCACTAAAGTTACTGCATTCGTGATTCAAGTAACATTAAGGAAGCCGTGAAAAAATCAACAAGATTCCAGATTCATCATAGACTGGGGGAAAAAAAAAAAAGACAGACGTATATCACGGCCTGCTGGAGTATAGTAAACACAGAAAACATTTTAAAGCAACAATGTTGAAGATAGATATTTTTGTTTAGCAAATTTGCCGTCATTGAACAGAAACCAAGATGGAGATTTCATTGCAACTAATTAGAAATTCCTCTTTCAGGTATGTAATAAACGATCTTCGCACAAAATAATGTACGATACACGAGCGTTATGTTTTCTTTCAATTCTCGGAAATTAAAAAAGCTCAACTACGTTTCGCTTTTTCAAACTTTTCCTCGATCATGAAAACTTCAACATACCGCTCTTGTAACGCATATTACTATTCCATTCTTGTGACCACTGAAATTTAAGACTTGCACAATGTTCATTATGGTAGGAAATGTTCGAGAATTTACACCTGCCGTAAAATATAAATATCTATTCAAAGTTTTGGATCTATGCATCGATTACTTGCTTATAAATGGCTTTTGGAGAACCCGGAGGTTCATTACCTCTCTTACATAAGCACGCCATCGATTCCTATCCTGTGCAAGATTAATCCAGTCCCTAGCATCATATCCCGCATTCCTCAAATTCATTTTAATATTATCCTCCCATCTACGTCTCGGCCTTCCCAAAGGTATTCTTTCCTCAGGCCCTCCAACTAACATTCTATATTATGCATTTCTGGATTCGCCCATACGTGCTACATGCCCTGCCCATCTCAAACGTCTGGATTTAATGTTCCTAATTATATTAGGTGCAACGATTCCATCGTTAAAACAAGTGAGGTTCTATATTTTGGATTCTTCACCTGTATCTGTTCTTCAAGTCTGTTAGAGGATATAGGCTACCAGATAGGTTTTCTTTCGTTGCCTTCTGTGATGATGAAAGCAGTACTTACCGGTAGCTGTGAAACTTTTGGTATTTTCATAAGATGGAGCTCCGGAAAAATGTTATTGTGACCATTTCGTAATTTGAAGGACAATTAAATAGAAATTTAAAATATTTTTGTGGAAATTGTCAATATATTAAAACATTAAATAGGAAACGAATTCTTGATTCTTGATAACTTTATTTAGGATAACTAATAAACAAGTTTTTCAAAGTTACATGACATAAAATCCAAGCTGTGAAAACGCACCGAGCTTTTTCCCAACTGTGAGAAAAATGTCAGGTAATCCACTGATGAAACATCTAACTCATCTGGTCAAAATATCATCTCACTTTCACTAATGTTATCGGGATTAGGATTATGGAAGGTAAAGCTCCATTAATAGGAAGCAAGAATGTATCGAAACAAGTGAAAAGGCGCCTGTATGAAACTATTGTAGAAAGTTTCATCCTATATGGTTCTGAAGTGTCAGAAATAAAGTAGAGGAACACAAAAAAATTACTGACTATGGAAATGGATTACTGACAAAATTTTGGTCTAACAATGGACAGAGTGCGGAACGAGGAAATAAATAGGACAGAGTCCGATACAGCTGTACTCGATACTGTTGAAGCCAAAAGATTGATATGGTATGGCCACATGAGGAGTATAACCGAATATAAGTTGCCCTAGAAAATTTGGAAATGAATCGAAAGCACGCAGAAAAAGAGAAAGACCTCGTTTTTTTTTTTTAATGATGGAGTGAATATTGCAATGGACAGGAGAGGATTAAGAAATGAAGACTGGAATTATATATACATGAAAGGTAGGATGCGAAAGTTGATGTGGTCACTGGTGTAGCTCAGTCGGCTGAGGCGTTTGTCTGCCGATTCGGTGTTGCGCTCGGACGTGAGTCGATTCCCTCTTGGACTGATTACCTGATTGAATTTTCTCTGAGGTTTTCCTCAACCGTAAGGCAAATGTCAGGTAATCTATGGCGAATCCTCGACCTCATCTCGCCAAATACCATCTCGCTATCACTAATTTCATCGACGCTAAATAACCTAGTAGTTGATACAGCGTGGTTAAATAACCAACTAAAAAGGAGTTGGTGTAATTAACTCACTTACCGACGTTACATGACCCCGCAGTTGATACAGCGCTGTTAAATAGCCTATTAAGAAAAAGCACGCACTTCAGAATTTTGCAACTTTTGTTCATCATTCAGAAAAGAAAATCGAAAGCACTGTCAATCGAATGACATACGTCTGTTTTGTACCCGAAGATTGGGATACAATTTCCGTCGAGTTCAAGTGCAATATATGCTAGAAAAAGACGGCAAACTTTCTTTCAATATTTCCGTTTATTCTGGCATTATTTTACCAATTCTTTTGAGCATGACATATACCATTTAATTTGTGCAAACCATGGTTACTCTGAACATTTATTTGATTTTACCACGTAAAAAAAAACAGTTCTCCACTACAATCATTGCCACTGCTTTCACTATCACTATCACTATCATCATCAGCATTATCACTTCGTTGTCAAGATAATCATAATCATGATCATTTATATTATGTCCATCTCGAGTATCACACTCATCTTGGCAATAATCATCTTCGGATGATCAAACATTTCTATTTTATAGACCACCTTCGTCTCATCGATAATCGTCTTAATGACCATCGCTACCTCATCGATAATATATAGCTCATCGACCATCTCCAGTTCGTCGATAATAAAGCCCATCGACTATTTTCGCCGTGTAGACCATCTTCACCTCTTTGACCACTTCGTTCATAAACCTTCGATCATCTCCGTCTAGTTGACTATCTTTGTCTCAAAAATCATCTCCGTCTTACAGACCATCTACATCATCACCATCATCATCATCTCAACTATCATCTTCGCCTTGTCGATAATCTATAGCTCATTGACCTTCTCAGTCTCGTCGACCATCTTATTTTCACACAACATTTCCGTCTTATAGACCATTTATTTTTTTATCACCATCGCCTCTTCGACCATCCCCGCTAATAATAATCTATAGCTCACAGACCATCTTCGCCTCCTTAACTATCTTTGATTCATCTTCGTCTTATAGAACATCTACATTTCATACTATGTCCGCCTCATCGACCATGTCCGTCTCATTGGCCATGTGCGTTTCATCGACCTTCCCGGTATCACCGACCATCTCGGTCTCGTTAACCATCTCCGTCTCATCAAGTATCTCCGTCTCTTCGATCATTCTTTTATTTGCTGTCTTTAATTGCTTTGTTTATATTCCCACTTCGTGTTTCTTTAGTTTCTCTGTCGGTATGTCTTATCTATATCGTTTTTCCTGTGACTACCACTGGATGAAAACCCATTTCAATTTAATAAGCGTTAACTCATTTTCATCTCACACATTTCCGTCTTACAGACCATTTATACATCTCATCGCCACCGTCTCATCGACCATAACCTCGTCGATAATCTTTGGCTGATTGACTATGCCTCATCGACCATCTTCATCTCATCGATCCCCTCTGTATCGTCAACCATTTTCGTCTCATACATCTGTCTTACAGACCATCTCAATCGCCGTCGTCTCATCGACCATCTCCGCCTCTTCAATAATCTATAGCTCATCAACAATCTCAGTCTCGTCGACTATCTTTGTCTTACACGTCTCCATCTTACATACCAATTATATCTCATGGACTACTTTCTCATAGACTACTTCTATCTCGTCAATAATCTATAGCTCGTCGGCCATTCCTACACCGGTCTATCTGCAACGTCGACCTTTCTAGACCATCTTCATAATGTTCAACACCTTATTTTCCATCTTCACCATCGTCATTTTCGATACCGTTTTCTTCACCATAATTTTATTTATTTATTTATTTATTTATTTATTTATTTATTTATTTATTTATTTATTTATTTATTTATTTATTTATTTATTTGTTATTGAACATAACAGGCAAAGCCTAATTACAATGTTCAAGACTGACAAACTAATTTATAAAACATAAACAAGGAAAAGGAAACATACACTTATTAAAAAAACTGACATAGTTTCCTTTACCATCGTTTTCGATATCCTCTTGTTCACCATAGTTTGTTTCGATATGGCCATCTTTAGCACAACCTTCTTTGATACCGCGTTTCTCATCATTGCCTTCATCTTTTTTTTTTTTCAAGTTGGTTCCTATGACATCTTGTGAATTGGGGGAAAAAAAAACATTTTCGAAATTCGAAGCATCTTATCTATATCGTTTTTGATCTTCGTCTGCTTTACCACTTTTCATCATCATCGTTTTCCTTCATTGTTTCCAATAATATACATTGTAATCATTATTGCCTGCTTTCATCATAATCATCATCATCATCATCATCATCATCATACGATATAAATCAACAGTAAGACAAGATAAATTCCTATTTACGTTGCAATGCTATCGTCTAAATTAAATCACACGTTGCATATAAAATAATTTATAATTTTTCCGCATTCTTGTGAGTCACTCAAAAGTTGTTAAGCTAGTTACTACATACTGTTAATGCTAGGATTTCATACTTAGGCGAGACGGTGATTTTACTGGTTCACTATATTCAGTGGACAATTTAAAAAGTTTCTGCCCAAAGGACAAGCAGTTATTTAAACTATCCTTTTAAGCAGCTAGACCTACTCTTCAATGGGGAACAAAGACAGCGGTTTCATATCCCCTGGGTATAATTTACTTCTCAGTAACGAACACATTGACGAACTTAGTAGGCCTAGGAGTTAAATTTACCTGTTATCCCACTTTAAAATATATGCAAGTTTACTCTAAATGGGTACAGGGCTTGTCCTAACTTTGTCTTCGTCAAACAAGAATCTTTGGGGACTTCGAACTTAATACCATATCTACAAGATGAAGTTACGAAATTTACAGTAATGTTTACATTCATAATTCTCAAAGCAAACGTTTGACCAGAATGTTCCCTTTTGCATTGAACTTTCTTTATATCCTCCAGCTTTCGCCAGAACTTGTATTTCACTTCAATCGTCATCATTAATGAACAGAAATATCCACTTCTTAAATTATGATTTCAATAAATGTCCATAATATTTTATTACTAATCATTGGCTACCATGCTAATTTATATTGTACTACGTACATTATTGAGAGCGAACTGTGGTCTATAAAAAATAGACTCCTCTGTATTGCGACAAAGAGTACTTTTCCGGAATATTCAGATAAGAGAGTTTTTACTGATCTTACAAATCGGTTGTAATTTTAAATAGAAGCTGAGACGCCTTTTATTATATGAAACGTTCATATTCGACCTACAAGAAGAGAAAATTGTAATGTTTTGACATGAAATGCTTCCTATGACGTCATTTGTAGTACCATAGAAACGCATGTAAGATGAACTTTGTGCCTCGTGGTTTTCCACGCTGTCCATATCGCTCCATCCTCTATTATTTTAATCTTTTCACGCAGTCCTCTCACTCATGTGGTAGCTATTAGGTTAACTTACGCCTATTTCAAAATTCTCTTAATTTCCCTCAACGGAACAGTGAAAAAAGAAGTGAGACGAATACGAACGTACATAGATTTTTCCTTACAGCCCCAATTACCATCCAGGGAAGCTCGATCGCGGTCCTTTTAACTATTTCTCCTTCCATTTCTCCTTTTTTCATTTCGTCATAGCGTCATTCCGCACGTTCCGTCTCGCTGAGTTATCTAATTATTTGTTAGGGTGTTATTGATTCTGTCTGTGCTACTGTTTGCTTAATCCTTAAATCCATCTTCAGTTAACCTAAAAATTACTTAACAAGAATAAAGACGTTTCAAGCATCCGAGGGATTTTATAATATCTCCTGTCATTTTTTCTCTAGCGGTCGTAACTGGAATCTGACCACGTTTGTATTTTCAGTAGTTAGGAAATTACAAAAGTATTACGACAGAGCAAAAACGCTGGACAAGAAGTGTGTATTATTTACTTTAGGTTGCGTTGTTTCACTTTATTGTGACAATTAAATATCAAACAAAGATGTATTTGGTAGGGCAGTACCTAGAGTCTCACCAGAGTTCTGAAACACACTATTAGTTCAATTATTACTTCATGGACATAACATAGTGGACATCGTCAAAATATGATATTATAATGACTGCTATTAAGACGAAAATTAAAATTTTAGATAAACTTTTCAGTTAAATGACATACAGAGGAAAGCAGTGTTTCAAAATTGGCATATGAAGAAATTTTAAGCATAGACTACAAAAAAATCTGAATAAGTATTTTGTGTAGAATATACGAAGAAAATAATCAAGTAATAAATCAAGAGGAACACTCATTGTTCACAGACTTAAAACATGGTGCGATGTCTGAACAGTTGTAACAGATACATGAAAGCAAATAATGAAAATAATAATGTAACCATAATGAGAATAATGAAGAGAAATTGCGAAATGAAGACCTTAATAAAGATGTTGAATGGGAAAAATGCAGAGGATGTTGATGACAATAAGGATGACTGTATTGATGAAGGTGATAAGAATAACGAGGATATTGATAAGGATACCTACGATGATGAAGCTGACGATAATGAATACGACGATTATGAAGGTATAGTAGGGGAGGCAAGACCTGGCCTGTGAACTTATCATGCGCCGTGCGTGTGGGCTGAGAAAATAAAGTTTTAGTCTGAATTGAATTTCCCTGTCGGTAGATTCGTCTAATGTTAACCAAACCGAAAGAAACTTCATTTCTGCTCTCTCATCCTTTCCTCCCCCGCGTAGCTCACATGCCAGGTCTCGCCTCTCGATCTGTAACTATAATGAAACTGAAGATAATAACGCTGATGATTAGGAGGATAATGATGATGAGGATGAAAATGATGATGGTGATGATGATATGAGGAGAATGAAGATAACGAATGAAGAAGAAGAATAAGAAGAAAATTATAATGAGTTGCAGAGGGTAACGATGGTGGTGGTGGTGGTGGTGGTGGTGACTAACGAGGATGATGAAGATAATCATAATGAGGCTACAGTGGATAACGTTGTTGTTGATGACTAACGGGGGTGATGAAGATAACGATGATGAGGATAATCACAATAAGGCTAGAGAGGATAACGACATTGATGATGATTATGACTAACGAAGATGAAAATAATCATAATGAGGCTGCAGTGGATAACGATGTTGTTGATGACTAACAGGGAAGATTAAGATAACGATAATTATGATGATGATGATGATGATGGTGATGGTGAGGATAACCACAATGAGACGGAAGAGAGTAAGGATGATGATAATAATGATGACCATAACGAGGGTGACCAAGATAACGATGATGATAACTATAAAGAAGATAATTAAAATAACGGTGATGATGATAAACGCAATGGGACTGCAGACAATAACGATGTTGATAACTGTACCGAGGTTGATTAAGGTAACGATGATGATTATGATGATGGTGGTGAGGATAACCACAATGAGGCGGAAGAGAATAAAGATGATTATGATGATGATGGTGATGACTATAACGAGAATGACGAAGATAACGATAATGATAACTAATGAAGATAATGAAAATAACGGTGAGGATGATAATCACAATGAGACTGCAGAGCATAACGATGCTGATGATAACTATACCGAGGATGATTAAGGTAACGTTGATGATTATGATGATGGTGGTGAGGATAACCACGATGAGGCGGAAGAGAATAAGTATGGTGATGATGATGATGATTGTAATAACAAGGATGACGACGATAACGATGATGATAACTACAATGAGGATAATGGAGTGAAGATAACGGTGATGATGATGATGATAATCATCACAACAAAATCGTAGAGGATAACGATGATGATGACTATGTCGAGGATGATGAAGGTAACGATGATTACGGTGATGGTGATGACGATAATCACGAGGCGGAAGAGAATAACGATGATAATGTTGATGACTATAACGAGAATGATGAAGATAACGATAATGATAACTATAATGATAATGAAAATAACGGTGATGGTGATAATCACAATTAGACTGCAGAGGATAACGATGCTGATGATAACTATACCGAGAATGATTAAGGTAACGTTGATGATTATGATGATGGTGAGGATAACCACAATGAGGCGGAAGAGAATAAGTATGGTGATGATGATGATGATGATAATGATGATTATACGAGTAATAAAAAGGATGACGAAGATAACGATTATGATAACTATAATGAGGATAATGGCGTGGAGATAACGGTGATGATGATGATGATGATGATGATCACAACAAAATCGTAGAGGATAACGATGATGATGACTATGTAGAGGATTATGAAGGTAACGATGATTACGGTGATGGTGATGACGATAATCACGAGGCGGAAGAGAATAACGATGACAATGATGATGAATATAACGAGGATGATGAAGATGACGATATTGATGACAATAACTTGGTTGATGAAAGTGACGATGATGATGATGATGATGATGATGATCATCATCATCATAATGAGGATGAAGAAGATAACGATGATGAAGATAGCGATCTGAGACTGAGGAGGGACAATTTTGTGGAGGAATAGGAAACTAAGGTAGGCTACGAGTTGTTACTGTGAGACTAACGTTGCTGTGGGAGTTACAACAGCCCCTCCTGAATTCAGCATGCCCGCTGCCCTGCGTGCTCATGGCAAATCCCGGTATTACTGAGATAAATCAGCCGGTGTTTGTTTTGGTTGAAATGTTGATTAGATCAATTTGGTCAAATAAGAGCAGTGCCTGCTAATGTGTAAACAGCGGCAAATAGAGTGAAATTAATATTCTCTGAAAGTTTTAATGGCTCTTCTCTAAGACTGTGTTTCTTGAATTACAATTACCTACACCAGCAATCTCTCTTTCAGAACAAGGTTTAATAACTCGTTCAGATAAGGCATAATTAGAAGAGAAGGAGAGAGCAATAACAAGAATAAATTACTGCTTATCAAAAATCTTGAATATACATTTGATACTTTGGGTTAAGATTAAGAAGGTCTTGCAATAATTCAGATATTAAAACCACTCCATCTTCATTTAGGAGGTTCTTCTTCACTTCGTCGAGGACGTTGGAGAACCACAGCGAATGAAATCTGCGTTTGTTGCATTTCTATAATCTGTTCAAAGATGCTATCTCACTTATCAGAGTCATTCTTCTTTATTTAATTACTTTTTACATTCTTTCAAATGAACAAAATCTGTTTGACAGTTATAACATTAAACATTTCAATATAAATAAGTTAAAGAAATGCACTTAGAGTATTATTATTATTATTATTATATTGATGTAAATTTATGAATCGAAGGTACACCAAAAGTTGAAAAAAGTGATGAGAGGATGAGTGGCAAATTAAAAATGCTGTAAAAGCATTATTTTGTAGCCCCCCACAAATTTCGAAGTTCTAGCTCCAATTCTTTTGGTGAAAGACTGTCGTTGGCTTAGCGAACAGACCACTGATTTATCGTTTGATTAGACTACAGAATCTTTTCAAGACGACGTTTAATTTCCTCCCGAGTGTGATTTATATTTGTTCCTCTTACTCCAAAATATTTGAATTTTTTCACCTCTTCAAAGGATAAATTTCCAATTTTTATATTTACATTTCGTACAATGTTCTGGTCAGGAGGCATAATCATATATTTTGTCTTTTCGGGATTTACTTCCAAACCTATCTCTTTACTTGCTTCAAATAAAACTTTACTTACTTACTTACTTACAAATGGCTTTTAAGGAACCCGAAGGTTCATTGCCGTCCTCACATAAGCCCGCCATTGGTCCCTATCCTGAGCAAGATTAATCCAGTCTCTATCATCATATCCCACCTCCCTCAAATCAATTTTAATATTATCTTCCCATCTACGTCTCGGCCTCCCCAAAGGTCTTTTTCCCTCCGGTCTCCCAACTAACACTCCATACCCATTTCTGGATTCGCCCATACGTGCTACATGCCCTGCCCATCTCAAACGTCTGGATTTAATGTTCCTAATTATGTCAGGTGAAGAAAACAGTGCGTGCAGTTCTGTGTTGTGTAACTTTCTCCATTCTCCTGTAACTTCATCCCTCTTAGCCCCAAATATTTTCCTAAGCACTTTATTCTCAAACACCCTTAACCTATGTTCCTCTCTCAAAGTGAGAGTCCAAGTTTCACAACCATAAAGAACAACCGGTAATATAACTGTTTTATAAATTCTAACTTTCAGATTTTTTGACAGCAGACTGGATTATAAAAGCTTCTCAACCGAATAATAACAGGCATTTTCCATATTTATTCTGTTTAATTTCCTCCCGAGTATCATTTATATTTGTTACTGTTGCTCCCAGGTATTTTAATTTTCCACCTCTTCAAAAGATAAATTTCCAATTTTTATATTTCCATTTCGTACAATTTTCTCATCACGAGACATAATCATATACTTTGTCTTTTCGGAATTTACTTCCAAATCTATCTCTTTACTTGCTTCAAGTAAAGTTCCCGTGTTTTCCCTAATCGTTTGTGGATTTTCTCCTAATATATTCACGTCATCCGCATAGATAAGCAGCTGATGTAACCCGTTCAATTCCAATCTCTCTCTGTTATCCTGGACTTTCCTAATGGCATACTCTAGAGCAAAGTTAAAAAGTAAAGGTGATGCTTTAGCCCACAGTGAATTGGAAACGAATCTGACAGAAATTTACCTTTACGGACTTTGCTGTACGTTTCACTGAGACACATTTTAATTAATCGAACTAGTTTCTTGGGAATACCAAAGTCAATAAGAATATCATATAAAACTTCTCTCATAACCGAGTCATATGCCTTTTTGAAATCTATGATGCACTGTACCCTTATACTCTCATTTTTTCTCCATTATCTGTCGAATACAAAATATCTGATCAATAGTCGATCTATTACACCTAAAACCACACTGATGATCCCCAATAATTTCATCTACATAAGGAGTTAATCTTCTCAAAAGAATATTGGACAACATTTTGTACGACGTCAACAAAAGACTTTACTGATATTAAATTCTAAATTTTCCGAACATTATATGCTCCATATGGGACTGAACTACTATACGTACAGTATACTTATACTTTTAAAAATTATTAGTTATTGTTGACTAAGCATATATTAGTATTATGGCGTACGGTTCATGGTTCTCCGTCTTCGTTATATTTTTTACGCTCGACCATGCCGACATGTAGTAATTATACACCTGGTAGTAGCCCTTTAATGCACCTCATTAAAGTACACCTATTCATTAAAGTTCAGGTGTTCAGCCAATGACAAATCACCTTTGTACCATTATAAAACCGCACGTATCGATTATTCTCGGATATGCAAGCGAAAGACAATTAGCGAAAAGTCACGGAGGCTGGAAATCCAATACTGTCGCAGAAGGTTATGTTCTGTTACTATAATAATTAGCGTTAATTGTAAATAATATTCAAATAAATTCAATTTGTCATCTCGTTTTTCAATTCTAAATCAATTTCCAGGTTATATCAAGACTTCTCTACGTTATATCAAGGTCAATGCCATTCGACCTCTGAAAAAATCAATACTTTCGCGTCTGCGCACATCTCACAATTCAGGTCAGTTCGCTACTCACTTACATATCCATAACATGACCTACTTTTGAATAATTTCAAGTTAGAAATATGGTCGAGCATAAAAAGTCGTATGAAACTTGCCTATAATGGTAATTAAGACGCTCGTATGAAAATTATGAAACGAGCGCAAGCGAGTTTCATAAACAAACATACTTGCGTCTTAATTACTACCATTATAGGCTCGTTGCATAATGTACTATTACAACGCATTCACAGTTCTATAAGTCACTCATGCCCATAGTAAGTGAGAAGTTTTGCATTCTGCGTTGTATTGTATGTGGTCTGTGATTGTCTGAGAAAATTGTTTCGTGTAGTTTATTTCCAGATAAAATCCATTTCAAAATTCTGACCTATTGTAAATTGCGCGTTCACAATTTTCGTGTGATTGTGTATTACAAAATGTGTGTTATGTAAATGGTGGCTATATTTCTGTTCGATGATAAACGTAACCGCGAATATGCCTGACAGTACAATGGAAGAGAGAAATGCCAGTGATGACCTCCCTGCGCTGAATCAATGTAGGAAAGTTTCAACACGTGAAGGCTATCCCTTGTGTAAATTCACTCTGTTCCTGCGATCGTAATACCGCGTAAATGTTGATACAATGAAATGACAGCAATTCTCATCCCTTCTCGTAAGAACATTGCAGTGTGATACAAATACAACTACAGCTACAAATAATACGAGTATTCTTCTTACCTGAAAGCATTTTATTCTTTCTCTCCTTAAAGCATTATTCTGGATAATGTTTTGCTGTGCGTTCTACCATTCTTTTCCCTTTGGGCCTGTGGAGTAATACCATGTTTGGGATTATATTTTTACTCTTCATTTCCACATGTTTTCTTATTTCTTTGTTATCTTTTTACATTTCCTTTTCCATCATCGTCATCGTCATATGCTGCACGGCGTAAGCCCTTCGGCCTATGTCAGTTACACAAAGATTAAAACATTTTAAAAATAATTATTCTAATCCGTTACTCTTTAAATATGGTTACTTAGGACTGTTTCAAAATTGCTGAAACTCTGTTAAAAAGTTTATGTGAAAATAAGCAAAAGAATAGGATTTTAATTTAATTAACTCAATTTAATTAAGCAAGCTTATTTACAACTTACAAATTAAAATTTATTTATGTAGACTCTACTTGACTGTACCCGAGCACGAGCATATGCTCATTTCGGGTATCTATTTCATATGTATTAATTTCAAATGCAAATTGTAAATAAATTTGAATTTGAATTTAAAAAAAAAATACACTATTATACCTAGAGAAAATACATCGTCAAAACATAAAGATACAGATATATAAACACTTAAACATAGACAAATAATTTCAGTGAATTTCTAACCTATAACTAATCCAACTTAATAATAAAACAAAAAAAAAAAAGTAATGATGCCTTCCCAATGAACATAACTCGTGCTGGAAGATACAGTAGAAAAAACGTACGTATAGGTTAAAATAGAAGAAAAAATAAAATTTAAAACTACGATACTTGTTTTCAGCAGTTCTATTCCCGTTACTTTGGTTAAGACGGTGTACCATTTCTTATTTTCTGAAAGAGTTGAGGAGATGGATCTCTTTTCTTTCCTCTGTGATTTTTAATGTTGCTGCTACATCTAGATCAGAATTGGGTTTAGCTCTCAGTGAATCCAAGTATATCGCTGCTTTGAAGAAAGCTATAATTTGATTTTAGTAATCAGCTGTTTGAACCAAATGTTTGAACATGTTAAACATAGTTTTTTTTTTACTCCAGCATTATAAACAATCTATATAGTTGGCGAAAATCGTGTATAATATGCCACATTATTGTACCAGAACCGTAAAATATTCCCATGCCAAGTAAAAGAGCTTGAGCCCTATTATGACGGCATAACTAGTGTATAATATTGGTAATTTTCACGAGTGTTTATAATGAAGATTATACACGTGTTACATATAACGTTTCATGCTATTCTAGCATTAAAATATGTAAAAGAACTATTATAAATTTTACAGATTATGTTATGACATAGTAGAGACATGAATACTGGATATGAAGTAATGTATTGCATGCTTGCTAAGTAACCGTTTCTAAGACAGTGTTATTTTGTTGTTCTGAAGTTTTTTCTTACAAGTACGTTGTATAAAATTATGTTGTGAAGGCGGTGATGACGTCATAGAATACTAGTTGCTAGGTAACCTTTTGGTACCAGTGCCAGGACTAGGCCAATTGTACATGATTTATAGCGTTGTAACAAACGTGTTTTAATGCTAGGATTCCTTAAAGTTAATATTATGAAACGATTTACCGTGCAATAATATTTCATACATAATTGTTGTCATAGCAACCCCTTTCTTCCTATACCATGATATCAAACTATCATTATATTCATATCCATCGTATTTTCGTATTGCATCATATGTTGTAAAATACATAGCCCTACACCAGGGAGTTACTTAGATTACCGAAATATTTAATAAACATGAATTTAGGGTAACCTGTTAATTGAAAATGTGTGTTCAACACGCTTCTGGTGTCAGGGTTGGCAAGAAAGCTGTTTTATCTATACTAATAATAAATCTGTAGCCGAAATTTTTCTGGTAATTTTCGATTTTCCAAAAATAATTGATCCTAACATATATAATTAACCACCCTGAAACTGAAAATCGCTTTTTTTTAATTTTTGTTTGTATGTCTGTCTGTCTGTCTGTCTGTATGTTTGTTACCTTTTCACGCGATAATGGCTGAACTGATTTCGATGAAAATTTGAATATAAATTAAGTTCGTTGTAACTTAGATTTTAGGCTATACGGCATTCAAAATACATTATTTAAAAGGGGGTTATAAGGTGGCCTGAATTAAATAAATCGAAATATCTCGTTTATTATTGATTTTTATGAAAAATGTTACATAACAAAAGTTTCTTTAAAAATAATTTGCGATACATTTATTCCTTGAAAAATTTTCATAGGACTGATATTTAATGAGATAAATGAGTTTTAAAATTAAAATAACTGCCATCTAAGGCCGTGTAATGAATTAAAAAACAAATGACTTCGTCTATAAGGGGCCTTGGACAGCAACAATCGAAAGCCATGAAAGATACCCTACAGATAATGTTTCTGTGTATTATCACATTATCATGTTTCTATGAAGTATTATCGGAAGCTAAATTAACCGATTTGTATAATTAATTATTATTTCACCATTGGAAAGTGTAGTTTCTCTAGATGGACATAATGCTATAACGTTATCGCAGTAACTTCTGAGCGAATCGAGGACAGGTAAGATTAAAATAGATTCTTATGCACAGAAAACTTGATAGGCTATTCTGTATATTCGTTTCCTGTATTTCCTAAACTAATTTTTATGACCAAATGAGTGGTCTCTGGATCAAAATGATCGCATTTTAATTTTTTAATTCAATTTAAATTAAGTAACATAACAAACTATTTATCCTTCTATCAAACACGAATGTTCCCTGGATCAAATGTCCTATTTTAATTATATAATTACTTTATATTTATTTCTAACGGGTGCAGCGGAGCGCACGGGTATGGCTAGTTAAACATATAAGAAAAAAGTTCTTCTTTTTGTTTTGTTTTGAACTGTTTTATACCAGTTTTACATAATGCCATGAAATAACGTTTTCTTAAAATATGTTATCGTTAACTAATGCTAAGTTTTTGACAATAAACCATTACCTCGCTTTATCTCCAGCATTTCTCACACACAGTGGGTTTAGACTGTTAGAGGAAAGGGCTGGACATCACTGAAGATAATTCTGACCCATTTTTTCTTGACTATCCCATATTTTAATATTTGAAATTTTGTGGAAATATTATAATATTATATCTTGATATATTGAGTTGGTTAACCTTTTAACTGTTGAAGATGATTAAATTGACATGGGGTTTTTAAAATATAAAACATGTTTTATACATAGGGTTGCCAGATGGGTGCTGTAAAAATTAGGGAAATTCCCGATTTTTTTAAAGAAAAATTCGAGAAAACGGCATTTTAGACATTCTTAAATTTATCGCGCTGTTTAATAAACTAAATAAGATAATTTATAAAGTTAATATCCTACTAACTGAAAAAAAAAATACATTTTATGAAATTAATACTGAGTTTCATAAAAAAGAATATTTTCATATTTACCTCAATTTGATTGCTTATATTTATCTGAAGATGTAGTATCTCTTAACAGTGATAAATCATTTCTTCAACATTATAAAAAGCTTGACAGTCCAGTTTTGAATTAACACAAACTTGTAATTCTGATTTCATTAAAACTGTGGAGCATCTGTTCCTTTTGTTTGACCATTTATGGGTCATTGTGAGTTTCAGAAAGCACAAGGCAATCATACACATCTTCCCATCTTTTTAAATGAACATATGAGCCATTCAGAGCAGAAGTGATGTAAGTCAAAATTGGGTAATAAGGGTTAAAGTAAACATTCTGTAAAATACAGCGCAAAGTAGCAATAATATTCAATTTATTTAAACTATTAGTAGTCAGTCAATAGCAAGAGGGCCATATTAATTGCTACCTCGCGCTGTATTTTACAGAATTTTTACTTTAAACCTCATTACCTAACTTTGACTTACACCACTTTTGCTCTGAATGGCGCATATTATGTGTATTTTCTAATAGAGGATTCTCATCATGAAAATTTCGCTTCCCTCTATATTTAGACAGCACAATTAAAACACTGACTAATGTAGATTTACTATTTATTACTTGAACCACACAACAGAAACACAAATACGTATTTCCAATCAAAGTGGAAATCCGGATTTCTGCTTTCTTATCATGTCACCATCGAGGATCGATCAGTGAGTGACTACGATTGAGTGGTTACCTGTTTTATACAAAAGGCTGTCTAACTTTCGTATGTTTTTGGTGCACTCATCAAATAAAACGTTTCGTGTAGTAGAAGAGATGTTTGGTGAGTTAATGACTCAGTAGTACAACAGAAAAAATTGGCACCCTGTGGTGTACTTTTTAACTTTCATTTTATAGCTCAGCTTAAAATTTCAAAATAAAAAACTAACTTTATAGAACAGTAAAAAAAGGACTAGAATATTTTATAAAAATATCTTAAAATTATTTTCACTGGATTTTTTAATCACTGCCTCAACTGATCTTCTGCGTAAATATACGTACATATTACTAACTTAAAGCCTAATGTTGACATTATTGAAGTATGCGTAAACATCTGGTGAGTAGGCTACCATATACAAACATGCAAAATTTGTTCACTTGATCACACTGTAGGCCTATCTATTTTAAGAAAAAATTTTCACGTAGCTCGGAAGTATCGCTTCAGTAGTTCTACTTTTCCCCTTAAACGCCAATGCACTTAATCTGTATGGTTCCTGCGATACTCTTATTATGACTACCGATTTTTTTTTTTCATTATTAAGATTGCAGGAAGGGCACGACTATCGAAAAGATAAAACATGTGATTTCGGCTATCAAGCTGTTATCAAACATTTCAGATTCAAAGAATAAAATAGTTTTCTTGTGAAGAGATTCACGAACCCGCCTGGATTGGTTATTTGGACCCCCAGTGGTCCGCGGATCGCCAATTAGGAACGCCGGTTCAGAGTAAAAGAAATATGCTATCTCATGTGTCTTTCATCTTGTACGCTTCTGGTCCCTGTTAATTTTGTAACAAGATTAGGCTCTGTTGGACAATTAAGAACTTTGACAGCTGGAAAATTCTCTGCGCACTTTCTTCACACTTGTCGGACAGTTAGCGAGACATAATGTAACCTAAACATACTGTGCAACTACAGAAAGTTTCACTCCAGTTACACGATGAATACAAAAGGAATTCTTGCCGTACTGACTGTTTGACTTCGCCAAAAAAAAAAAAAAAAAAAGCGAATTACCTTCCATAGCAACTGAGCTCATTTATTTGTTTAGTGTTTGTTACACAGCGTGAGGCGCTTGAAAAACTCAGTAACACAGCTGTTGGGATAATTACCACTTAACGGCATGGAAATGGAACGGGCGCACAGTACCACATAAATTTAAGAATTATTAAATAATTATCTGTTACTTGGTAGGAAAACTTAAATGATACATAAGGTTTAACTAATGAAACTTGATTTAATATTTAAATAAATATAAATTAATTTTCCATATACTTATATTATTCTTGAAGGTTTATATAATGTCCTGTAACATGTAATAATATTGTTAGAAATTCTGAGACCACTGTATTATATCGTGCAATATTTTCACAATGTTACAGCTCTATTCTGTAAAAAAAAATGAAGAGATAAGTCTCTTGACGTTGAGGTATTTTTCTTTTATTAATTCCAGAAAGAAGCTTGGGAAAATTACGTTTTATTCCGTATAAAAAAACTTCAAGAACCATACGAACTGGTAAGCAACATTTTTATATTAGATACTTTGATTGTTTACTTCTATTCATGAGAAGTTTTATAATGTTGTTCTCATGTAAAAATGTAATTACTATATTTTTATTTCCTTTAACGTTATTCAATAGTAATATTTTGACCTAAATTATTGAACACTGTACATAGCACACACGATGTTATACTTTATTTTCGAGTTTCTTTAGAGATTTTTTTATATATGTTAATTTTAAAATTGTTTCTATAAGTGTGTGACTTATAGAAAGATAAACGTATGGAAAAGATATTATAAAGAAAATAATTGATTCATAGAAAATAAAACAAATATTTTCAAAATTTATCTTTCAAATTATTTCACTGGTATTAAGTGTTAAAGTTAGCCACAAAACGTATCACAGTAATTGTTATAATAATGATGATTAACTTTTGACGCACATGGCTCGATGAAAAACAATTATTCTAACATTTTTTGTTATCATTTTTATGGCGTGGTTAAAGTTTATTATCTTCATTTTCAGCTTATGTCTTATTTCTTAAATATTTGATTTGGAATCTGAGATATTTAAATATTTTCTCCTCTTTGTGACTTAACTCTTTTTTATCGTAGAACCGCCACTGATGTTATAAATTTGAAGCCAGACTTAGATTTTAAAATATTTTCTATTTGTTTCAAATATTATTATTTTTGTTAGAATTACTTAATAAAGCTTACTTGCTGAAGGAAATGTGTAATAATCATGTGTGACAGCCCACGAAATAATTACTCACTTAAATGTTTTAATTAATTGCAATGAAATTGAGAAGTTATACATTATAATACTAATATAAAGTTAGAAGAAAAATGCAAAACTTGCCTTTTTAAAGAGATTGTATCATTATTGTATAATATTTATACTAAATTAAAATTATATTCAAATGAATTTCTTAGAAAATTACGAATCATTTCTGTACTTATTCAGTTCCTAGAAATTACAGTATTTTGAATTTAACCTCTAACATTTTGTCTTAGAGTACAATCTTAGCCCTCTAACTGAATTTGAAGTGTACTTTACTTAATGGCTTAACGTTTTTGCTTAGGCATAGGTACAGTATATACAGGGACATCATTTTATTTTTACTTCAATTTTTATTATACCTGAGTTTTTGAATGTACTTCACTCCCACCCCTTCTACTAAGGAAGTTCCAACTCCACACAGAACCAAGACCGCAGATAGTAAGCAGTACTGAGTTACTGGGTATAGTACGTTCCAGAAATATGTTCGCGTTTTCCAGTGACGAAAGAGCTTTCAATATTGAATCATATTTTCGCACAGGTACTGTCCGTTTGCCTACGTCGCATCCCGATTTCCCCCACCTGCTTCTGCTCGCCCCTCTGTAAAAGCTGGGCAGTCTTAGCTCTTTTCTGAAAACATTAATTTCTCTTAGGAATTGGACGTTTACGTAATATTATGGAGCTGTTTAATTTAACTTAAATAAAAGGGCCTCGTTAAGTAATTGACTGTCACGTGATTTCTTCCCTTTCTACAATCCTGCGGCATAACCACTTGGACGGACAGTAGATAGCATGTCTGAGTAATTTTATATTTTCGGGTCGGGCAGAAGTGAAGATTGAATTCACAGTATGTAGAGTAGGTACAGAATTATTTCAACATGAGTTACTAGTACGAAGGACGAAACTGGCAATTGGAATTAGATGCAATAGTCTACAGTGCGATAATATGCACAAAAGAACTGAAGCCTGTATTGAAATGAACGGCACCATTTTCAAAATTGTGTTTAAATATTCATATTATGATTATTTTTCAATTTAACTTCTTTCTCTACATTGTACGCTAATGTGCTGTAGACAGTATACACTGCATAATGAATACGTTCGCATGGATAACTCACTTCGTGAGTAAAAACACTTATTCTTAATACAGTACTGTACTTTGATTAAAGAAAAACCTAATGAAAATTATCAAACTCAAAACCGCGATATTTCCTAGTTTACGTAAATGGATGAACTACTTTTCTTTCATCCTATACCTAGTAGAGTGATTTGTGTTTTACGCCAGTATCATCGAACGCCAGTCTTGGAGGGGGGAGCAAGCGGTGTTTCCGGTTCTCTAAAGGTATAGACAGGTTAATATTGAAAATGATAGTAAAAATAAAATAATGCCCCTGTACATTTTTAATACCGTAGCTGCAAAATAGTGTAAGTAATGTGTGGAACTCCATAGAAAGGCGCAACCTAACTCTTCTAAATACGCCTTGCTTCAAAAGTGATAGAGTGATATTTGTATGAAACCGATATAATAATTATAACGTCATTGACGATGATAATTTATATTTGTTCCAATTTGTGAGCTAAACTTCGTTATGTAAACAATAAATATGATTTTTCGTATATTTTAAAAGTTATTCATAAAATTAAATATGGTTACGACCCTTAAATATAAGCCGAATGACTAGAAATTTTGCAGGATGTATTAATTTTGTTTGTTATGGAACAAGAACCTCTTCGAGGAGAAACAAATTTGTAGCTTATTATTTTTTTGACCTCTTTATTATTGTATATACAGGGTGGAATGAAATAGCCTTGCAGATTTCCACAACGAATAGCTCATGTTGTATGTAACAAAAAACTATCATATCATATTGGTGGAAAGTTCATAGTTGTTTCAGAAAAAAAATGTCCCCCCCCCAAATATTTAACAATCTCTTATTCGATAACTATTGCGAGTAGGATCGTGACTTTTGTCCATACCGATAGCAAATCTAATAAAGAATAATTTATCCCTCTGGCGTATTTCAAGAGCGTACACGGTTTTCGCGTAAATTTAATTTTAAAAACCTCTAAATTCAAGCCATTGAACAATGCGAGCAAGTGGCAACGTCATGACATAGAGCGCTCACATACCGAGACATATAGAGTTCGTTGACCACTTACATCTGTATCACGGGTAGTGTGTATTAGCGAAGATGTTGTCGGACTGCTAAAATTTCAAATTTAATTTTCTAATTAACAGTGCATTTAATCGAAAAACGTAATATAGGTTTTTTTTTGTTAATTTGCGTGGACCCTATCGTCCCTTTCAATCTGAAAGATTATTTCACTTCCACCTTGTATAATAAATATAGAAATTTCATTAATTTTAAGGGGTTATTCTTTGAAATATTTCAAACGAAAAAGTTTAATACAATTTTGCTTATGTTTGCTTCATTTTCGAGAAGAAAATTATTTTAAATGAAACATTTCATATCATATTTTGGGAAAGCTACTGAATTAATTCCCAATATGCTCGGTAAATTTAAGAGAGCAGGGTATTTTAATAACAAGTGATTGAAAGGATTTTAGTTTCGTTCTTTTAATGTGCAAAAATTTGATCCGAACAAATGTAACATTTCGTTCTGAAAAGGAATTTAAAAAACTTACATTTGTTCGTTCAACTTTCTGCATATTTAAAGGACAAAACTAAAATTCTTTCAATCATTCATTATTATAATACACAGCTCTCTTAAATTGACTGAGTATATTGGGAATTCAATCAATATCTTTCCCAAAACATGCTATGATATGTTTCATATAAAATAATTATTTCGAAAAGGAAGCAAAAATGAGCAAATTTGTATTAAGCTTTTGTTTGAAATATCTCAAAGATTAACTCTCTGAAATGACATTACTGACGGTTCAGTCTGTATATTATGTGAATTGTAGTTATTTTAGGAGCACTTAGTTAATCTACCAATCGGGGTAAGAAGTGATTGATATATATCAGTACAATTATAACACTTAGCGAAGTCAAGAAGTAAAGAAGAAAAACAGATTAACAAGGGGGAAATTTTCAGAAAAAAGAAAATCACTAAGAGAAAGTCATGAAACGGGAGAAGTTCTGCATTAGCTTGTGTCGAATTATTTAACTGTTGGTATCTCTACTACGTTTATTTGTTTATTTTCATGGCACAATGTAGAGACAACAAACATTAAGTAATTAAATAAAGCTTCCATTTAGTTCACACGCCTGTGACCTCGCTCGGTAGAAATACATAGTTATGACTCCCTTCCCGACCATCTCACCTAAAATTCAGGATTACATAACAGCAGTTATAAGAAGATCGATTGTAAATTAGTCTTACAGTAGCTAATTTGCTGGATCCATAATTACTACGAACGTATACAACACGCTTGATAAAAAAGAAACAGGAGCTGGTCTAAATCAACAGAGCAGTGATGTTATATTGTTTATATACTAAAATAAAGATTTTTAATGGAAAGGACACTTGGTCAAGATCCCTTCGGTGGCTAAGTATGGGTAGTCTGTCACGCAGGCGGTCCGGGTTCGAGTCCCGGTCACATCTGGGATTTTTCAACAGTAATCTCTCTAGACGTTTTGATTTATCTAGAGAAAATCAAAACTCGAGTGGGATTTAATTGACTATTACACGATTAGAAGAAAGTATATAAAGATTGGAAGTAACGAAGTACTCCAATACAATAAAATATTAATTGACTTACGAAAATACAACTGTCTTCAAATGTATTATTGTACCATCTCAACATTACAAATATTACGCTAGATGCATGCTAGATGGCAGTAGTGTCTTTATACAGACACTGTAATGATTACTATTCAATCAATCTTAATATTAAACAATCTCTGATATGTGACTATCCATAATATCATATAGCAGAAGTTCTTTTTATCCTCTCAGAGTAGAAGCTATAACATAACCTAACTAATATACACAAGTGTTAGAAAAGTTTTAATTAACGACGATGACATAAAAAATAAACATGAATAATTTTAAAAGGAATAATTATTGAATGTACAATTTTCAAATTTGAATGTGGTTGGTGGTTCAATTGATGTTATATTGGACGTGTGCATAATAGCAGTGGAACTCGTTGATTTAGGCCTACATGGTGTATTCAACTTATTCAGGATTTCCGAATGGTGCTCTTCATTTATTTGTAAATCGGATTTCAGAAGTTGCATAGGTATGATCAGTGATTTTTATTAATTCTTGTTCTTGAATGCCAATGCGAGTCATATTTGAAACTGCTGTGCATCGACTGGAGTGATTTGTAATTTTATATATATTTTTGACGTCCAGACCAGCGCAGTTTCAAATGTTGGCAAACAAAGAAACAAATGCTAGGGACGCGATAAAATTAAACAAATGCTAGGGACGCGATAAAATTAAACAAATGCTAGGGACGCGATAAAATTGTACGATAAGCAGCCATGATTGGTTGAAATACGTCCTTTCGTACCGTTTTATTGGTCAAAAGTAGTATGACGTAGTAAGAGTGTAATAGTCATTGAAAAACCACATAATTCGTAGTGACACTTACGGCGGACAAGGTCGCAGTTGGATTTTTTCTCGAAGTTCTCCAGTTTCCCCATATTAGACATCCACATCATTCCGTCAACATTTCTTCATTTTGCCATTACTCCATAGCAATCCCCGAACGCCGGCTAGCAACGTTCGGAGGGAGCTGGCCTCGGGACGAGTGGGATTTCCTGCTCGAACCTGGATACGCAGCGAACCTTAGTGTAGTCAGCCGGTGTGGATTCAGGAATGAGGGTTAGCGCAATAGATCTTTGAAAGGTCGCAGTAATGGATCCATATGTTAAAAAAACCAAGCAAGCGAACTTCTAGGCTATATCTGTATGGGTCATTCAATAATTAGTGGCAACATTTTAATTAACAACAAAGAAAACATTTTTGAAACAGTCACATTGTTGCAGTGCTCAGAATTAATCTCCTCCAACATGAAGAATCCGCCTCCACATCTCAGGGAGATGACGGATGCCATCCACAGCGTCTTGTTGTACTAATCTTCGAACAAACTGCTCTACTGCTGCTGTAATTGCCTGTCTGGTTCTAAAGTGAACTCCTCTAAGTGGTAATTTAATTTCCGCGAAAAGGTAAAAAATCACATGGGCTCATATCTGGGGAGTATGGAGGATGCTCCAGAATTTCCCAGTTCCATATGCAAAGTAAATTAACCACAGGGGAGCTATGTGAGAGCGAGCACCATCATGTAGCACAATAGGATAGAATTTAAGAGATTTGGACGTTTACGGCGCACAGCTGTTCATAAATGGAATTCCAGAATATAACTGTAATATTCACCATTGACATGATTTCCCGCAGGAACTGAAAGAGTAACAAGGACACCCTCAAAATCACAAGCAACAATGAACATGTCTTTAAGTAGATCCTGTTCTTACCGATACCTTTTTGGCCGTGGGGAATCATTGTGCCGCCACTCATTTGATTATCTCTTCAATTGTAGTTGGTTGAAACCCAGGTTTTATCTAAAGTTATGATACGTCGAAGGAAACTCTCGCCTTCACGTCCATAGTGTTCAAAGTGCAGTCTCGCTGTTTCCATTCTCTGCCACATATTTTTCTTTTTAAGATTGTGTGGAACCCACCGAGCGCAGATTTCCCCCATCTTTAACTTCTTCTTAAGTATGTGAATAATCGTATCAGGAGCAATTCCAACATCCCTTACTAGTTCAATACCCTGTAAGTCCAACAACGGTGTCCTTCTAGCAGTGCTCTTACAGCGTTCACATGCACATCATCACTTGCCGATTGCGGTCTGCCAGCATGGGGGTTTTGATGAACATCTTTCCTCCCGTTGCAAAATGAATGCGCCCACCTAGCCACGGTACGATATGGTGAAGTCTCTCTACCACAAGCTTCCAGTAATGCTGTATGGCATTGTCGAGCATTCTTGCCTCTTGCAATCTGAAGTTCAGTTAAGCATCTTTGTTCGTATTTGCTAAACATTTTAGAACATTACAGATATCTTATAAACGAGATTATTGGCTTCAAACTCACAGGTAACACACATCAGATGCTCGTCTTTCTCATTGTTGTCAGGTTGCAACATTTACCGCTAATAGCGCCACATACAAACACTGTTGCCACTAGTTATTGAATGACCCATGTATAAGAAATTAGTGCTCCACGTTTCGTGATCTGAGCATCAGCATTAAGTCACAGTAGACTGTGCCGGTACTACTTGGCATTGTCTGGGATGAGGTGATAGTAGCGATCCTGTGGTTAGCAACTATCAATGGATGCATATCCCCTACGTATTGAGCTTCGTGACTGTATATACTGGACTGTGATTAAGTGGTGTGGTCTGTGCCAAGCTCCAACTGCCTTTCACCCTCGGAAAAATCTCAGTAGATCTGCTCATCAATAATTTGTTTATATTTTTCTTAAAATACAGTGATTTTTCTCGATTTAATCTGCACTGTATTTATGCCTTTATTTTACATTAAATGTAGCGGATTATATACAATTTTGCGGCAATCATTATCGGCATAATCCCCATAAAACGTCCGTTGTTTTTCGGATTTTCGCGCGATATGTTATAAAGTCATTATGGAAAGCTACTATCTGGCTCATTTAACTAACTAAATTTGTGAATACATACGTGGTTAATTCCAGTATATAGATGTATCTCATATTATTGTAAAATTAGAACATAAACATTATTATGAAAGATTCATTGTAATACTTTAGTTAATGAAACTGAAATCTAGACGGATTCTGCAATTCAATTACTCTAATTTAATTTAATGTGATTTAATCTAATAAATTACAGGGACTTAAAGTACCACCCTGAAATTAAATTTAAAATTCAGTACAATCTAATGTAAATTACGTTATTTGTAAACTCCACAACAAATGAAATAGGCTTACTAATATAAATACAAAGATAAATAAATGTAGCTCCTTCACATGCCATGAAGAATCTTGGGGGCCCTGGAGGTAGAACCCCAGGATTTCTTGACCTCGGCATTAGAATAAGGTGGTGTGCTCAGCACCACGCTCCGACCGGTTTTTAACCCCGAGAAAAACCGGTACTCAATTTGATAGGCCGATAGGCCGAACGAATGGAAGTTCGGCAGCGATAAAATCCCGTCACCGTCCGGGATCGAACCCCGTTCGTAGCCAGTTGCTCTACCAACTGAGCTACCCGACCTCCAATAATATAAGAGCAATTCCACGAAATTGTCATACTGAGGTGAATTTCCTGAAATTGATGTAGGAATATTTTTGTTGAAGAAATATGTTTCTTTATACTTTAAATCGCCTTATTTCGTAAGATAATGTTTAAAATACTCATTCTTTTAGTCTATAACTTGCTGCAGATCTTGTCATATTCCAAACGCTTAAAAAAAACACGTATAGATACTTATGTTTCGTGTCACAATTTGGACACGTAAATTTGTTTTATTTCGAGCCGTCTTTTTTGTACACTATATTTTGGTCTTTCCTTGAAGTAAATATGTAATTAGTTGAAGTATTCTAAGATCCTAAATAACTTAAAATCATTATAATTATTTGTACTGTAAGTCACGGTCAGTCCGTCACAAGAAACATACAAAAACTCTTCCACACAGCACAATAATTGACAGATTAAAATTTCCTTTGGTATTCTGCGTTATTACTACATGACCAATAAAAAAGTATTAGAACATTTTCTTCTAAAGTGATTTCGTTTTCCGCAGCAGCATTGTGAGTGACTGACATGTCGCGTTCTCAGCTGTTATGCTGTTCATTCTCACAGCGTGCTTATTTACTTGGAAGGCCTTGGTGAAGTTACACGTGAACTGCTGTTAAGTGTGCAGTAATTACACCTGAAAAGAGCAAAATCAGATTCAGGCAGCTCATTGGAGCCATAAGCAGGTCTCAATATTTACTGCTGTTGCCTGGTTTAAACAGGAAGGTGACAGGGAAGTTCAGAAGAAATCCTCTGCATTAGTGTCAGATTATGTAGCACATGACAAATAGGCTATACAGTGAATGTTTGTCTACGAAAAGTGTTTTCGGAAATTTTGGCGATTCTTCCGAACATTGAGGTGGTAAAAATATTTTCAGATAAAGCAGCGAGTCATTTTAAACAGAAGTAAACATTGAGCAATGTGACATTGCTTGCTCGCATATTTGGATTTAACATAGAATGGAACTTCTTTCAGTCACATCATGGCAAAGGGGCCGTGGATGTGATTGGAGGCCAAGTAAAAAGGATGCGAAATTGGGGAAGAAGATGCAAAGCGCTACAGAATTTTGTAACATTGTGAGCAATAAAAACATCCAAATTATTGTTAAGGAGGTAGCACAGATTGAGATAGACGAAGGAAAAAAGTATCTCGAAAAACGATTTGAACATCTTGCACCTATTCCGGCATCTCAAGGAGTTCATTAAGTGAAAGTGTTAGATCCCTATGTTGTAGTATATGTACAACTGTCTTGTGAACAATCAGTGCGAAAGGTCCACAGGTTCCGTGTGTGAAAAGAAACTAAAGTTTGTTCAGATAACAAGTGACATATTGACAGTGTTCCTGCAGTACATACTTGTTAGACTAAATAAGTGAGTCAACGAGTGCCGTGGAGTGCTTCTACGTGTTTAATTCCAATGGTTCAAATTCAATCTAAAAGTAGAACTCAACATTCTAATCTATTATTATGAACACAATATATAACAGCCATAGGCATGGGAAATATAAACTGTGATCTGCGTCACCTTATCGTAATCGATAAGGAGGTCAGTGCCAGATGATTAGGAACGCTCTTGAATAACGTAACATACTGTCTTACGCTGGGGAGTTGATGCCATATAGAGTGATAAGCGCTGTCAAGGTTGCTGTGACACTCATATAGTCCTAAAATTAAACACCAATGCATATGGCTTGTATATACAGTATTTAATCACAGAGAAAGAACTATATACGTTATTAAGTAGGTCTATGTAATACTTGTATGTGCATTAATTTGTGTCATTTAAGATGCATGGTTAGGCCTAAGCAAACTTATTTTTGTATTCTGGAAAACATATTATTCATTTAAATTAATCGTTATGTTAATTTACTATTTATCAAGTTTCATATTATTTTGTACTATTTACGGTTCTGTAAGTGCAACTTCATTTTATAATTCAGAGATGTCAGTCAGTTACAGAATGAGGTCAGTCTGCTAAACATCACTTTTTCGGCCATAACTCCGTTACTAATCGTAGTTTGTAGGTCGTTTTCAACTTAAACTGAAGATTACAATTTCCTTTCCGAACTATGTTTTGCAAAATTGTATCAGCAATTACAATTCAGAGAAATCTGTGGAGAACCATGTTCACCCGAAAAGAGAGTTGACATTTCTTACGCACACTTTGGACGTAAATAAATACTATACTTTTCCTATTAAAGACGTTTATTTTTATATGTATCTTGAGTGTACACTTCCCTGTATAAAATCCTGCGGTGACACAGTCTAATTTCAACCCATTATACAATTTAGACAGACATTTTGCTGTCAAAGTGTACTGTAAATGTCAGTCAGTTACACGTGGAATTGCTCATAAATGTAAAGATATAATAATAATAGTAATAATAATAATAATAATAATACTTATTTACTTACTTACTGGCTTTTAAGGAGCCCTCACATAAGCCCGCCATTGGTCCCTATCCTGAGCAAGATTAATCCATTCTCTATCATCATATCCCACCTCTCTCAAATCCATTTTTATATTATCTTCCCATCTACGTCTCGGCCTCCCTAGAGGTCTTTTTCCCTCCGGCCTCCCAACTAACACTCTATATGCATTTCTGGATTCGCCCATACGTGCTACATGCCCTGCCCATCTCAAAGTCTGGATTTAATGTTCCTTATTGTGTCAGGTGAAGAATACAATGCGTGCAGTTCTGTGTAATAATAATAATAGTAATAATAATAATAATAATAATAATAATAATAATAATAATAATAATAATATATTGTTATAATAATGAAGGGTTCAGAACCATAGTGGGCTAAGCGCCATTTACTAAAACCGTAGAAAACAAGGGTTAAAATGAAGTTATTACCATAATTCAATAGAAACATATAGCAAGTAATGTAAAGTATACACATTAAAACTAAATGATGTCAGTCTTCATTAAACTATGACATTCACTAAACTTTAACCCTTGCTTACTCCATTTTTAATAAATGGCGCTTGACCCACTATGGCTCTCAACCGTTCAATTATTAATATAAATTCATGTCAATGCAACAGGCGTTATTATTGTACATTCTCAAGTTCGGTGCATCGTTAGCGAAACACTTAAAGCGTCGGTTTTCAAATTAATAACATAACCCATATTCGAATCCCGGCCTGTCCAAGTGAAATTTGTAAAACCGTTTTCGCAGTGTACTTCCGTTTCCCCTACCGGCATTCAACCATTGCTTCACTGATCATTATCTTCATGCGGTGCTGTATATTCGTCTATCATGATGCACCAAAGCAATACTAAAACCAGCTACAAAATGAACTGCAAATTTGATGGGGATGCTTGGGTGAATGATTGAGAGTGAAGTATCTGTCTTTGGGGGAAAAATTATCAATATCTGTTCATGTTAATGTGTAAACATATCCTGTATTATTTACTAGAAATAATATTGGTGACAATAGGCTAATAATAATAATAATAATAATAATAATAATAATAATAATAATAATAATAATAATGGCAGAATCCGTAAATATTTTGGCTATTAATCCAGTCCTATCTCGAAATTTAGACAATTTCAATCTACTATAAGGACAGTGTGCTGATTGTATCAACAACTCTATTTACGCGATAAAGCAGCAACGTTCACAATCCCGTATCACCGACAGACAAAGTACTCTTACTATACTCCAACCAGGTGAAAGTCTCAGGGGAATGAGACGCAGCGGGGCAATGCTATGAATGAATGCTGATGTCATAAGGTCACACACGTGGGTACACATATCTCCATTGGCTAACTCTCAAAGTACAAACGATAACACTGATACACACATATTTATACTGCCCTAGTTACAAAATTAGATCAGGTTAATTTCCAGGTCTTTTAATCCCTCCATGCAGGAAATAACATATGCAGGAGCTCGCATGTTTTTTAAACTGACGTTATAACAGTAATATTATCTATCTATTTCGCTCCAATAGATGACGCAATAGTAAGCACATTCCTTTCACGGTTAATAGTAAGTACATTCCTTTCACGGTTAATCTCCTGGTTGGAGAATGTCCGTCACAGAACTGTGTTTCACAGCGTCCGAATCGTATAGAGGAGGAGGTGATACCTGTCACGTGATCTGCGCGAGAGGGGAAAGAATGATCTATCAGAAAGTAGATTTGTTTCATGATAGTTAATATTATACGAATCTACCAATACGGAGGTTCATCTCAGACTAAAACCTATCTCCCTCCTCCATACCCAATAGTGATATAGTCACGAAATATGATAAGGTCACAGGACAGGTCTTGCCTCCTCTACTGTACCATTCCTAAAAAATTTTCACTAGAAAAAAATATTTCACAGCACAGTGCCGTAGCTGAAAATTGGAAGTGGAGACAAATTAAGTCCATAAAGAAGCATGGAATGATATTTTCCCGTTCATTTATTTATGAATACCATCTTGTGGAGTTCACTGAAATGTTGTTGCTGTCTGTTGACATTTCCGAAGAGTTTTAACGAAAACTTACATTCTACAGGAAAGAGGAACCATATCCGAGGTGAAGCCTGTTCACCAGTCGCTTCCCCGCCTGTTCAGAACAACTGCTATTTCGCAGCAGGGTGTTCCTATCGTCTGTCTTTTGTTCTTTCAAAGATTTGGGACAGGGATAGTTACTGTGCAGTGTATACCGCTGGGTTACGGATTCCAGAAAAATAAGAGAACTTCGGAAATGGCAATTTAATTGAAAAAATAACAGAAGAGGGCCCGCAAGAATGCAATTGAAAATACAGTTTGATAAATCTTCGTTTAATGTAGTGGTTCTTTCAGTTGTTTCATAATATGTTTAATGAAAATCAGCTAGGAAACATCGCACAGTGGGACATTTTCCTGACCAGAACCCTAAAAACATAATATTGTTTTATAAGGTTTTGTCTTATATCATGATAAAGAGGGAGGACGTAGGTATACATCGTTGTTTGTCTTATCCTTCTGTTTCGAAATCCTGAGTGAGGATTCGTATCTAAAAATACACTTCTCATTATTTGAGTGTTTATAACTGTGGTGATTATTAGTGAGGCAAATTCTTTCAGCATGCATTCAATTCCTGGAAGTACGTAGATCATTTCAGTTTATTACTTGTTTAAAATAATGATGAATATAATTAGTCTGAAATTAATCAATGAACTGATATCAATTGCAGTAGAAATAATGAAAGTAGCGGATTCACGCAGCAAAAAAGTTACCTGTCTAGTGGCAACTTGTCAAATTCCGAGTTGGGTTTTGTAGCTCTATTTATGTATTTTTCGAATATGAAAAAGAAATTCTGCCCCCTACTGCCGCCCGGTTAAGGAACACATGTTTTTTGTTGAAGAGTACAGCGCGGTTGATTCGAGTTTGTATGTATGTATGTTACGTATATTTTGTATACTGGTCTGATAAAATTAAATTATTTCTGTTATTTCTGTCTAGGTCGCAAAATTGACACATTTCTTTGAACAGGGAAATTTTTGCAAATCAAGCTTTCAGGTATAACTCCCTGTAAAGTTGATTTGAATTATTTCGAGGGACAAATTGTTCCGGGGCCAGGTATCGAACCCGGGACCTTTGGTTTAACGTACCAACGCTCTACCAACTGAGCTACCCGGGAACTCTACCAGACACCGATCCAATTTTTCCCTCTATATCCACAGATCTCAAAGTGGGCTGATAGTTGTCAAGCAACCAACGTTGAGTGCACACTAACTCTGTGTGACTTAAATTGTGGCTTTCTGTTAAAGAACAGTGACTAATATGCAAATCAAGTTTTCAGGTATAACTCCCTGTAAAGTTGATTTGAATAATTTCGAGGGAAAAATTGTTCCGGGGCCAGGTATCGAACCCGGGACCTTTGGTTTAACGTACCAACGCTCTACCAACTGAGCTACCCGGGAACTCTACCAGACACCGATCCAATTTTTCCCTCTATATTCACAGACCTCAAAGTGGGCTGATAGCTGTCAAGCAACCAACGTTGAGTGCACACTAACTCTGTGTGACTTAAATTGTGGCTTTCTTGACCTTACCTTAGTGAGTATATTCTTTCCCTCACGATGATATATTAAAAATCAGTTTACATTTATGTAGTAATATTCAAAACTTTCATAATTATAATATAAGACATAAATCGGATTTCCATATACCCTCTGTTAGTGTAAGTCTAAGCTGTTATAAAAAGTGTTGTACTACCTAATTCTCTTAAGGCTTTGAAGAGCTAAGAGAAAAAATTTAGAACACAATTAACCGAATTTCTACACACTCATATCACAGTCTAGTATATACAGTCACGAAGCTTGAGTTGTGAGGGAGCTAGGAACAAAAGGCTGTGCCGGTACTATTTCGCATTGTCTATAATGAGGCGATATTAGCGATCCTAGTGTTCAGCAACTATATATGGATGCATATTTACTACGTATTGAGCTTCGTGACTGTATATATTAGACTGTGCTCATACCTCCTACTCAACTAATGAAATGTTTATGCTTGTAAATTGAATTAATTAATTATGTTGAGCCGCCGACGTAGCCCAGTCGGTAAACTCGCTTGCCTGCTGAACTGGAGCTGTGCTCGATTCCCGCTTGGATAGATTTCCTGGTTGGGTTTCTTTTACGAGGTTTTGTCGAACCTTAAGGCAAAGCTATGGCGAATCTAATCTTTGGCCTCACCTCACCTTATCTCACTACAAAAGAAAAAAAGTATAATAATTCTTGACTTATTCCTTGTCTTGAAAGCTTCAATGCTGATGTAAGATCTATGAAATACAATAAATGAAATGAAAAAATTAAATTTGGATAGAGCCTAATGTGTATCGCCATACTTCTACTTACAGCTTTAAATGCTTTAGTGCAAAATGTAGTATTTTGTCTGTACACGGGAGGAAGACAATCTCCCGATAGTGCAACATCTATCCGTGCCATTCTCATGATCTTCAGCTTGACCCTGTTTCTTATTCGGGGCCATAGAGATCAAAGGCTCGAGAGACGCCCGATATCGATATGAATGGTGTACATGACTAGCGTACACATGTGTACATAACTTTGTTAGACAGCAACAATAGTGTTATGATCCTAATCAGAACGCCGAGCTTCTGTAATGGCCCCCATCTTTCCCTTCGCTTGTGACAACAGACATTGATGACGTTTATTTGTTTTGGCATTTGAGAAGATTTATAGCGATAGCTTTGTGAATTTTTGTTTCCTTCTTTATTTTATAATTATTCATGGCTTTTTTTCTGGAATAGTAAAATTGTGATCTGCTACGCACATAGATTGAAATACGTAATAAATCATTGAATAAAGTTAATAGGTGGATAAATATATGAACAAGTGAATGAAAAGTAATTAAATAAACAACTGATTAATTGTACTCAAGTTAATAACTGAATAACTAACTGGATAATTGAGTTAATACATTAATAATTAGATGATTTATATATATATATATATATATATATATATATATATATATATATATATATGTTCATTCATTCATTCATTCATTCATTTGAATACCCCCCGGAATAAGGACATATGTAGATAGGGAAACAATGCACCATATAAGCCTATCCTTATTCCGGGGAATATTAATTAATTAATTTATTTAAAAGGAGTAAATGAATAAACTGCCTCTGGTTGAGGTTATGCCCAATTTCACTTCCTTCTGACATTTCTTCACCTATCCTGACTTTGACTCGTTGTTTCATGTAGGCCTAAAGATTACTGAACAGTCTTTTCTCTTTCCAATCCACATCACTTATTATAATGAAATATGGATTAATAATCTGAAGCAAATCATCTGAAGCTAAAAACACTAAAACATCACTTACCATGTTTTACTCCCGAACTCCTCAAATAGTGAAATCTATTGGTTTATTGCAAGTCCTACTAAACAATGTTTGGAATACATATCAAATCCCCTCTGTCCTAGATTAATGTTACGAGACATATTAATTTCTTTGGTCTTGTACATTTGTTACCTTGCCTGTTTATAATTCTACAAGCGGGTATCCCCTTCCATACGACCTAAATACCTCTCCCTATACTCTCTTAGTTATGCAGGATGTTGGTTATTTATAAATCATTTCTAATATCATAATTGAATGGGTTATTT
The DNA here is from genome assembly GCF_040183065.1 of Periplaneta americana. Classification (NCBI taxonomy): domain Eukaryota; kingdom Metazoa; phylum Arthropoda; class Insecta; order Blattodea; family Blattidae; genus Periplaneta; species Periplaneta americana. The sequence goes on from NC_091118.1 coordinate 167,264,213, forward strand.
ATGAAAGGGCCTAAGTCATTATTTTGTGAAAATGAGTTTGTTATGTAATAACAGCTCTTTGGATGTAGATAGATCGATTTAGATATGAAGAGGGCTAAGTTTCACACTCTAAATAGTTTGTAGAATTTATGATACAATTTTTATTTCAGCCTTAGTTTAAAAATTTCGGCTTATAAGCAGTTTTTCTTTAATTGCTAACAATTTAGTATTCAAGACTTAGGCCCTTTCATAAATAACCCATTCAATTAGATCTACATTTTCGGTCTGTATTTCTGTAATGCGCGACTTCTTCCGTGGAAGAGCATGTTTGCTACATCGAGTAGGCCTATCCCTATTTGTCTAAGCTTTTTCTTCGTCCAGTTACATTGTTATATACAGTATAATTACTTGGTACAACAACTATTTCGTCTGATTTAAATGTAGTTTACTTTGGCATTATTCCGATTTGATAATATGAGTAAATGTTTTTATCTAAATCTCTTCCTGCCACTCCTGCGAGTCATGCAACCCGTATAAATGAAATTTCTCACCTGGACAATTATTTGATTATGTGAAACAATATTTACTGTTACCGATAGAACTATATAAGCAAAGCGAAACGCAAATCAACACCAACGCCGGATTTAAATGCGAAATGGATGTTACACAACATTGGGAACATATCAAAACAATTTTAATTCAAAATGGTTTTCGTAAATAGTTGAACATGATCATGTTTACAATATTACATTTATTCTAGTAAATTACCTCTTTTCTTTTTTATTGATAATCGTGTTTTGCATAGCTTAGATAAATTAATGAAATGTCTGTTTTAAGCTAATGTATTTGGGGGGGGGGGAAAGTTGTACTAAAATAATTTCTTTACGTAAATTTTGCGACGTTTTGTTTGTAGGTATAATATATATGTCGGTAAAATACGGAACTTGTATTGAAACAGTGTTTTATTTCCAAGAATGAAAAAGTTGACATTTTGTAGCCTCTACGCCAGGGATTCCCAATTGACGGCCCGCAGGCCACTTCAGACTCACACAGCAAATGTTATGAAATAGAGAAAGTCAGATGATATAGATATCATATTCGAAATAAGGCTGTTTCCAAAAATTCTAAGTTATGTGGAAATTTTCCGATAATTTTACAAATACATTTTATTGGCACAAGTGACTTGACGGACATTTTAACATCCTCATAGATAACATTGTTTTGCTTCTCCAGAAATATTATTTAGCTAGAATAGACCAATATAGCTTACAATACATGTTTTCCCAGCGTTCTTCTGTTCCCTCTAAAGTTACAAATTTAATTCCAACAATATTAATAACTTCAGGCTCTTTTTTACTTTATTTCTTATAATTTATTGTGATAAGAAATGATAGTCTACTGCAGTGATGTCAAAGCAAGCGCATTTTTCTGACCTTGACGTCGTGCGCGGGCAGCAAGCGCTAAGTATGGAAAGAGGAAGGGTTGTGTATATGAATAAGCAACCTGTTGGATTAAGAAAACAGTGGTGACAAACTTCAAACGGAACGTGAAATTTTATATCGTTATTTTTATATGGTTTCTTTCTGTTTAATATTATCTATATTGTCTGCAAAACAAAAGTACTAACACTGATTTCTTAATATTGCACTTGTGTTTTAAATCTTAATAACATAATAGAGAGTTAAGAAGGAATAGGCCTATTCACTTAAATTCCATAGTAGTATAATATTATACTGTATTAAGTGGATGAAACACATCATTCATAAAGAAAGTGATATTCCAAAGAAAGAGATTGAGTGTGACATCATATGTTGGAATTTATATTGATGGTATCTTTAGCCTTACAAAAGTAATCAATAAACTAATCAAAACAATATTACAGTCCAAAGCAAAGTTACCTAGGTACTGTATCTGTTTTAAGTGTAACTAATATTACATAACAAAACTCTTATCGCATTATGCTTTTAAGGTGATATTTGTGAGCAACTTCCTATCATCAGAATAATAAATTATTTCTCGAAATCTGCTGAAGCTATAGAGCTGACATTTTTACAACACATGGGCACGTATCTTTTTTCTTATGATGTAACAGTAATTGCTTTGTTAATTCATTTCCTTACAAACAATTTCCATGCGAATATTTTCAAAATTTGTAATACACTATCTTCAGTAATACGTATATACGGTATATTAGATTTACGAAAACATTCTGCAAGGCTACTAAATAAATAGGCCTATACCTGAAAATTTCACTTTTCTATACGAAAAGTTGAGAAAATATTTCTTTTGAATAAAAAAAATCAAACTTGTGAAAAATGAGCATTAAAATTGAAACTTACATTCTTATAATGCACTTATACTTCTCAGGCAAATCTAAAAATTAACATGGATACAGTTTTAATAAGTTCTCTTCCCTTTATCTATTGAATCAGTGCTGGCCATCCCTGAAATGCCTGCATGTTTGGACCACATATAACGTAACTTTAACTAAAATCGATTCCCTCTGCACTTTCAAGTCTGATATATTGCAGATGATATTGTTTACAACTGTGATGAAGTATTATCTTCCTATGTAGATTGTACTTATGTAGATAACGTCCTCAAATATTTGTTCACTTCCCCACCGTTGGTAAACTTACCTCAGGGAAATAATAAACTTTGTATTTTGACCGCGCTCTTCAGTCGTTAGCTGAATGTTCTAATAAAATCAGATTTTTTGTTATTTTCCGCTACACCCAGATTCCGAGTTATTTCGAGATTTATAAAATGCAGTATTATAGACCCTTTCACAGTGCAATACAATATACTTCTTCTAAAATATTCAAAGGAATTTACTTTTAGAAACGGTCGATTTTGTTTACTCGAAAACACATATTTTAGTGATGGTTATACGTCCAGAACATGTTTATGCAAACGATAGAAAATTTCGTAGGAAGTTGTGTGAGTTTCGAAAGGGATGTTGTGCTGAATCCGTAACACAGAAGAAAAGTCTAAAATGGATATACTCATCGGACAATTCAAACCCGGGATGTAAAATTATTGTAAAAGACAGGGGAAACAAATGCAACTAATTTTCTTCGCTTAAGATGAGCTCAAGTTATTGAAATCCGCAGATAGTCACGTGAGTGCTGGCCGCCTGAGCTGATTATGTGGTTTGGATTTTCCCGAGGTTTTCCTTAACTGTAAGACAAACGTCGACGAATCCTTGGTCTCACATTGCCAAAAATATCATCTCGCTGTACTCAATCCCACCAACGCTTGTTAAGTTCGTAGTTACAGCGTCGATAAATAATCGATTAAAACATAATAATAATAATAATAATAATAATAATAATAATAATAATAATAATAATACCAGACCCAGTTGTGGTGCTTGATTGGGTGGGTAAGCAGGTAAAGATTTCTCCTTGAGACACAGTGAATGCACGCGCGGCAGCCTCGCTTGTTGTTTGCCTCGCGGTTTTGTTCTTTTGATAGCGAGGAAATAACACAAAGCATCGTTAGCCACCAGTTAGTGCACGGCAATTGAGAGAGTAACATCGGGGTGCGTGATGGTATCTTTACCACTTCAATCGCATCCAAAAACCGACTGGAATTGGATCACGAATGAGGCAGCCTCGCATCCTTGCCAAGTTTCCGAGTCAAGAGATCCACAAAGCTAAGCAAGCATCATGAGACAGCCTTGCTTCGAGGATTGGCGTCTTAATGATGCGAAGTGTATCCTCATAGAAGGTCCTAAGTTGTCACTTTGTGGGCGGAGTGTGCTAGCTGTGTTCCGATGGAAATGATGAAAAGAAATGATCATAAGTGTTGAATATTCTTAAGCATTCAATCCAAATATTACATTACCATTTATATTTTGGCCATTGATGATTGTGTTGGGTTTGCATTTCTCTGAATTTTTTACTAAACAATTCCTGTCTTTCTAAATTATTCTGTAGTGCTTTTATTCTGGATCTTTATGGTCACCCTCATTGAGGACAGATTATTTTCTTTAAATATTTATATACAATATAATAATTTTAAACAGGTGTCATTTATATAATTTGACAGTTTTATAGCATTGACAATTTTATTCAACAATGAAATCACCTTTCTATAGCAGATGTACAATTTCAGTCGGACAAAAAGTAACCATATTAGCCATATTTTTGATCAGTTGATCAGTACAGTAATTGGACGCTGGCAGTTCTGTCACGTTTGAATCTAATAAAGACAGGCCATTATTGTGAACATATCGAGTAGCAGAGGGAATTACTGTCCTGCAATGTTCGAACATGAGAGAGGCAACCAAGATGTTACAAATTTCGTCTTATTTCATTTGAAAACTAATCGCAAGATCTGTTCTAAAATCCTTAAGCGGCTAAAAGATGAAGGGATGGGAGTGTAGGACAGGGAATATTTTTATAACAAGGTGGAACAAACACAATAGACTTCTTTCTTCAGAGCGAACGTCGGCGAATATCGTACTTCGTCATATTCAACAAACTTGAACCCAACATAGCGTCTGTAAAGCACGACTGAAGAGAGAATGTCTTGTCAATGGTTTTCAGTTTGATGTCCAACCATTATATTATTCATATAATTGTGTCAATAAAAACCCTAGCATTTTTTGGTGTGCAGTGATTAAATATTTCATTTAAACCATATATATATATATATATATATATATATATATATATATATATATATATTTTAAGATAAGTTTTGTTGGTATAATGGATAGGCACTTCTAATACCAGTCGGGCTGTGTAATATGAGGTGTAGGCCTACTGTAGTCTGATATATTTGTCACTGTTGCATTGGCAGCAACATTCGCTTATAAATTTCAGAGGAGAAGTTCGCGACTGGAACAGTTTGGCTGTGGAGCATGCGCAGACCTCTCATGCAGTGCCAACGTGATCCTTACCTGAATTTATTTTCGTGTGTACATTCCAGATCAAATCAAGAAGTTTCCTTCGTACTCCGGTTACACATCCTACGAAGTTAGGTTTGGTTAGTTTAGGTTTTACTAACCAAGTCCGCGCATGCGTAGACAGCAAAGATGTTCCTGTCGCTAGCCGCACGTAATTTCAATAGTCTCTCGAAAGTATAGGGGAAACTCGGCTAATTCCGCAGTAGGGTAATTCCGCAATAGTGCATATTTGATTTTACTGCGGCTTTACAATAGCGTGAATGTAAGTTTTGAGAGGCTGTCAACAGGAGGCATGTCCTCTGCAGTGCTATAGAAAAAAATCAAGGATATTGGTCGACACCTCTGTCGGCAATACAGTGAAACATCGAAAGCTGGCTGTTTTTCGTGTTTTGCTAAACAGCTGTGAAGAAAGTGAGTATTGTTACATATAAATTGTTCCTTTTATGTTACTTTCATAATGTATTTCATAATTATTTACTATTACGGAATTAGCCAAATCCTATTGCGAATTTATCCGCACTATTGCGGAATTATCCGAGTTTTTTTTTCAACTTTAATGTATGTACAACTAAATATATTTGGATTTTAATAGGTCTCTTTATCTCATTTGGTAATGAAAGGTTTCGTCCATGTCTACATACCTCGATAATATTTTTCAATAAACATTTTGATAAAAATATGATAGATTTATCTCTTAATATTTTGGAATTAGCCGAGTCTCCCCTACGTTGTGTTTTGTGTTATTTATCTATGAGAAGAGCTCCATGCTTTTGTGACTTTTGCACTAGAATGAGGTGGCGTGGTCGACACTAGCTCCGACTTCATTGTTCTCCCTGGAAAAATTCGGTACTTAACTTTGTACGGTGCTGCTAACACCCGGTATTGAACACGGGAGCTTCCAGTCCGCAGTCAGTTGCTGTTCGAACCGAGGTACCCCGCCTTCAAGACTTTGTTATGGCATTGATTAAAATGTCACGTTTGCTCTTCCCGACTCTCGTCGCCAGCTTAACAGTGACTCTGCGTAATAAAATCTGCGAGAAGGTAAAATTATGACGTGTATTCTATTATTCGAGATTGTAATGCAGCTGTAACGGACTTTACTCGGCCGAGGTTCCCATAGTTTTAGAGTTCTAAATTATAACATCACCCGCAAGGAGTCGCTAATTTCCAGAAAATGGTGTTACGGATGAAATATGAATACAGATTCTCTTTCGCTGCAAGTTACATGCCGTGGAGATTGCTCGCGTAATTCTATCTCGAGTCAGAGACGAAAATACAAAAGAGAAACGAAAACACCGGAAGCTATGAATCGTAAGTGAATAAAATAAATGAGAGCTCCGAGTGTAGCTGGTCCTCTACTGCCGACCCCTCTCTTTCCGAGGACAAGAGGCGATCTGTAATTTAACAACAAACTGGATCTGAGCTTCGATTGGTTTCCACACTACCCTTTTCGCTTCCCAATCCAATTCTGCTGCTATGTTTTACAACTTCCTTACCAATTTTCACCATTTTCAAGGAATGTACACGCGCTGTTCTGCTTTTATTTACATATGTAAACATTATTGAATAATAAATGCCAATATTAATTAAATTTCTAACTACATTTTTCAGTAAAGACAATTTTCAATTTCCGAATTAGTACATTCATTCGGTCATTCTTTCGTTCATTCTAACACGCAAGGAAAAGAGACAAACTATCTGTAGAATCCGTTACCAAGAGCTAGGCCTACTCTTCACTAGTGCTTTCTGTGACGATGGGATAGCTACTACAGAGTGGAAATACTCAACAATCTGGAACAACGATAAAGACTGTAACTTACGTAAAATCCTTAAATAAGATTCCAGCGTTAATCATACTTTTGTATAATGTATGCTATTGCTTAAACTTTTACTGGCTTCTTGTGTTAGTCCTGTATTTATTTAACCTCATATATTTATGTATGTATGTATGTATGTATGTATGTATGTATGTATGTAGAGTTGGGCAACACGATTCTTTTTCAGAAGTCGATTCCAACGATTCAATCATACATTACGAATCGATTCTATTGATTCGTTCACAATTCTTCCCAGTCTGCGATTCCAGCTATTTTTGAATCGTCAAAAACGACTCACAGGACACTTTCCTTTGCAAACCATGGGCAGAACAAAAATGTTCTACATCTCTCGTATAGATGGCACAACAGGCGAGACATTGGATTGTCTGGAACCATTCATCGTGACCTCTATTAGTCTACAAAATTATCCAAGATAGTGTTTCTTAATTATAATTTATCAACTGAACCCTATTATCAAGTATATTTTTTTGCATTACATCTCTGTTTAACTATGCAAATTTCAGGTTTGTGTTCATTATTTTTCACACTTAACAAATGCAGTATTTTGATTTCACTCTCGCTCGGGAATATTCGCCACGGTTCGGAAATGTCCGCTGACAGGTTAGATCAAACAAGTAAATAGAATCGTGGGGATACAATGCTGATTCATTACTATTCTTTTGAACGACGATTCGTTGATACCACGAATCGATTCTTACGATTCTTTATTATTAGTCGTTCGAATGAACGATTCGTTCACGAAACGACCCAACTCATGTATGTATGTATGTATGTATGTATGTATGTATGTATGTATGTATGTATGTATGTATGTATGTATGTATGTATGTGTGTACACTAGCGAAAATAAAAAGTGTTACACCGTGAAGGACTTCTGGTACATAAGCGTTATTTATGTCAATGCAATGGTAGTTTTTTAAATGAAGTAGTGATATTTCGGTAACCTTTCCCTTTAAAGAAAACCTATGAACATATTAATTTCAATATTGGGCCTTCTGAAATCGAAATTACTTAAGTTTAAAGCATTACGTTAAATGAAAAATTTACTTGATACTATAGTAGGCACTGAGTAAACTTTTCACATCTCACGTTTCAGTCACACAATTACCTCTGAAATAACAACTGTAGATTACAGTCTACAATTGGGTGACTATAAAAATAGTTAAAACAGTGAGATATTCTTGTAAATAATATAAGTAATATTTTGATTAGAAAGTTAGCTTAAAATTCTTTATTTCTAAATGAAACTGAATCAGATATAACATAGGTTGGTCTGGATGTGCGAAAGTCTAAATTTTACTAAATGAAGGCTAAAGCCATTTAATATTATGACGTGGCAATATTGCATCCACCAGAAGGGGAATGAGATGGGTCAGGAAATTAACCAAGGGGGTTAAAGGTTAACAAGGGATCATTAAATATTTTCGCCCAATAACGAAACTGGTGGAGTGTGAAGTTGTTTTACGGCGCATGGCAACAGGTAAGCCATAGCAGCGAGTTAGTGAGGGTTTGTGTGTGTATGTGTGAGTGTGGTGGGATTGGCAGCGTAATTAGTGGTTCGAATTAAGTAATTTAGTTCAATGTATGACACATCGAAATCCATACCGACGTGTTATTAACACTGCGACAGCAGGATTTCGTTGACAAAAATCAGGGTTTTGAGAACAAAACATGACCGAAGTTAACAGTGTCATTATTATTCTTATTCCCTTTATTTTCATTGTTATTATGAATGTTTTCATAGATGAGATTTAAAGTTGCTACAGACTACAATATTATGTAATTATATAACACTTATGATATCCCAAAAACTCACCATTTTTAATATTACATGTGGCCTTCATTATCTTAAAATATTTCACTGATTTCTTAATTATTTTCTCATTCCTTACTTATTTACATACAAATGACTTTTAAGGAACCCGCAGGTTCATTGCCGCCCTCACATAAGTCCGCCATCAGTCCCTATCCTGTGCAAGATTAATCCAGTCTCTATCATCATATCCAACCTCCCTCAAATCCTTTATAACATTATCCTCCCATCTACGTCTCGGCCTCCCCAAAGGTATTTCTTCACCCCGGCCTCCCAACTAACACACTATATGCATTTCTAGATTCGTCCATACGTGGTACATATCATGCCCATCTCAGACGTCTGGATTTAATGTTCCTAATTATATCAGGTGAAGAATACAATGCGTGCAGTTCTGCGTTGTGTAACTTTCTCCATTCTTCTGTAACTTCATCCCTCTTAGCCGCAAATATTTAAAAAATGTATTATTGCTATTATTAAATGGGTTTATTATTCTAGGCTTAAACCATTTTGCATTCCACAGTACGATAATAATAATATTTTTTTTTTATTTTTTATTTTATTTATTTATTTATTTATTTATTTAATGTGCTGTACAACAGCCAGGGGCCAATTACAGTTCAGCACAAATATAACAAAAAACATAAAACAAAAATAATTATTACACATAAATATAATTACAATTAATTACAATAATGACGATGAATGGATAACTAAGAATACTATGAGACAATGTTAATTGAGTATAATGCCTAAAATAATACATAAATGATAAATCGTTGCCAAGAGCAAACAAAGTCTATACATTGAAGGGATCGAATTCGCAGCCATGCATGTTGGCATTTTTAATGCATCTGGAGACTGGTGAAAGAAATTTCGAATTTCTAATATAGAAAAGTTTGTGGGCTCTCATATCTTTTGTTGGAATACGTAAGGTAATATTGTTTAAGAAAGAGTCACAGGATATATCACCTTTGAGGACTTTACAAAAGAACAGATAATCTAGCTCATGGCGTCTAGCATATAGATTTTGACAATTAAAATATTCACATTTTCTCTCATAACTATACCCGGAATTAATGGGCAAAAATCTGAATGAACATAAGGATATAAATTTTCTTTGTATATTTTCTAATTTAGCCGAGTCCGTAGTTGTAATCGAGTTCCAAACTGCAGATGCATATTCGAGTTTCGATCGTACCAATGTATAGTATAGCATTAAGAGAGAATCGGGCGTGGAAAAAGAATAAGTTATTGACCGTATTATTCCTAGCATTCTGATTGCGTGATTGTAAATGTAATCAACGTGACTATGAAAATACAATTTACTGTCAAAGAATATTCCCAAATCTTTTACGCAATCCGTTCTGTTAATTAGTACATTATTTAGATAATAATTAAATTTCAGTGAAGAAGTTTTTCTAGAAAAGGTTATTACATTAGTTTTGGATACGTTAATTTTCATACCATTGTCTTCCGACCATTTAGCGACTGAATTAATGTCACATTGAAGTGATTGACAGTCAGTACTACTTTTGATTGTACGAAAAATTTTTAAATCGTCTGCAAATAATAAACAGTCAGAACTTATTCTTTTACATATATCATCTATGAATATAATAAATAGGAGAGGTCCTAAAGTAGATCCCTGCGGGACTCCGCAATTTATATTATAAGAATAAGAGTGTATATTAAACAGTCTTACACATGAAACTCTATTACTTAAATAATTTTCGAACCACTTTACGTAGCTTACAGAAAGGCCAATATTTCCTAACTTATGAAGAAGGATATAGTGCGGAACTACATCAAAAGCTTTGCTGAAATCAAAATATATTGAATCAGTTTGTCCCTGCGTTTCAATTATTGGTACAATTTGATTTAGATATGTGACCAGGTTAGTGACAGTGGATTTAGTTTTAGTAAATCCATGTTGTGAAGAATTGAGCTTGTTTTTCACATAAAACGATATATGTCTGTGAATAATGGTTTCAAAAATTTTTGAAAAGTTATTTAGGATCGAGATAGGTCTGTAGTTTCTGACATCATTTCTTTTTCCGTTTTTAAATATAGGAACAATTGCAGCTTGTTTCCATAGTGAGGGAAATTCACCATTTTTCAAACTAATATTAAATATGTGGGCTAAAAGAGGAATAAATATATTAGAGCATCCTTTAATTATAAAATTTGGAATACCGTCAGTGCCAGTTGTTTTTGTTGGTTTAAGTTTTTTAATTGCTTTACGAACGTCATCATGTGTTACTTTAGGTATAGGTAATGAGTCTGTTATATTCGTAATAATGTTTTCATATGTATGGCTGTGTTTAGTCTGAACAAATTTGAAGTGATCAGCAAAAGCATTGACAATGTCTAACTGATCTGTGATGTGTTTATCGTTAAGAATTAATTCAGAGGGATAATTATCAGTCTTCCGAAATGATTCAAGATATTTCCAAAACTTTTTTGGTTCCGTTTTAAGATTTTCATTAATATTTTGAAGCCATGATAATTTATCCGATTTAATTTTAGATTTCACAAGTTTTCTATAGTAGGAAAATGTTTGATAATAAAATTCAGTTTTGAATTTTTTATATTTTTTATGTGCATGGTCTTTCTTTCTAATAAGTTTACGTAAGGTGTTAGAAAACCATTGTGGATAACTAGACCTTTTGACTCGAGTGACAGGAACTGCCTGGGATATGACACTATTAACTACTGAACATAGTGAGCTAGCTGCATCGTTAACATCGACAGCTTGGTAAACACAGGACCAATCGTAATTATATAGACTCCAATATAAATTCAAGTAATCACCTTGAGAATAATTTGGGAAAGAACTTTGTTGATTCTGGGGAGAAAAATTTAGTGTGACTTCAAGAGTTATTGTTAAGGGAGGATGATAGTCATCCTGTAAGACTAGCGAGTGAGTGGCCAGATTGACCTCAGTCTCGGTTAAATTTGTAAATATAAGATCAAGTAAGTTTTTGTTATTAACTGTTGAATTTACTTGTTTCAATCCAAGAAAGCAAGAAGATGAAAATAACTCTTGAGCCTTAATTTTGGAGTAGTAATGGATGTTATTAGCACAACAACCAGATAACCAATTCATACCAGGAGTATTAAAATCGCCGAGAAAAACTACTCTATTATTGTGTGTATCGAGATGATTTTCAAGAAAATTTAGATAAGATTTTAGAAACTTTGGATCAGTATCAGGTGGAAAGTAATGATTACCAATTAACAAATTGAATCCGTCTTCCATAGGAATCTGAACCCATACACACTCGCTAATGAATTCTAAGTCATGTCTCCGGTATACTACAGGTATTTGATTGTTGACAGCTATTAAGACACCACCACTACGGGTTTTATTGGTATCCTCAAATTTTCTGTCACCACGAAAAATGGTATAATAATTAGGGAATAAATTATTATACTCAATAAGCTCTTGAAGCCATGTTTCTGTCAAACAGATAATAGTGTCAGCATTACTAACAACATTACCGAAAAATTCATCAATTTTAGTGTTTAAACCTCTGACGTTTTGATAATATATTTCAAGATGATTGCTTGAACTATACATTGTATATCAATGGTAAAACTAAGAGGCATTCCCGTTGGATCCCTCAGGTTCTCTAGCAGTAGAAGCATAGTGTTGCTCCGGTTTCAATTTACCATAGAAAGGTGCGATAAGACACCCGACTGGCCAGACACCAGTGTTGTTAATTAAGTGGAAATCTTTTTCCTCAACCGAGATATGGAAAGAGGAATAAGTTTCATATTTTGTCTTTAATTTGGTTACTACCAGAGAACTTAGCGTAAGTTGGTTCTTTAGAGAATCCTCAATACTTTTACCATTAACTTTCGGACTGAATCTAGAAACAAAAAGAGATTTCATTTTAGCTCTAACTGGAACTGTTTCCAGCGCACTAGATGTTAACACACCCTGAGTGACTTTACGAACTTTGCGCTTTTTTGCCACAACTTGAAATCCCTCACCGTCAATAGGAGGTGAAGGGGATCCGACCTCATTAGCCGTAAGTTGCGTAGTCACAACATTTGAAGCAGACGCTGACTTAGCAGTACCTGGATTACTTTGTTTTGATGACGCAGGTGCTGATTGAGACAACACCTGACTGTATGATTTTCTGATGCAACTAGCATTAACCTGCTGAACTACTTTCGGATTTGATTGATCCGAATTTGTAGAGCAAATTCTTTTGTCCAAAATTTCGGCCATCTGAATTTTCAGTGCCGCATTCTCATTCTTAATTTCTAACATTTCACTATGAAGACTTTTAACATAGTCCAATATGTCACTAAGAGCATCCAATATGGTCACACTATTCAACCTTACAGTCTCTACCTGGACAGATAGAGAATCCACAGAAGGCAGAGAAGGCAGCTTGAGTTCTCTTGTAGGCGAGATAACCTTCTTCACAGGAGAAACTAGTTTTTTAGAACCCTCAGGAGTTTCATCACCACGCGACGTCTTCGAAGCACTAATACAACGCTCACAATTATAGGATGAGTTGCCTCTCTCCATGTATAAGTCATACTCTGCATCTCCCAAATTGATGCAGTCAAGATGATATCTAAAGCCACAAGGCCCCGCACACTTCAAGAATTTCTGCCTTCCGAAGAACGCAGCACTACAAGCCGGGCAGGTATCCTTGCTTGCCGGCATACTGATTTTCACCGTATAACAATATGTAGGCCGATTGACGCAACTATAAACACTGTTACCAGCGCAGCTACGAGCAAACACGTCTACCCCGCATGAACACGTCTACCCCGCATAATAATAATAATAATAATAATAATAATAATAATAATAATAATAATAATAATAATAATAATAATAATAATAATAATAATAAAAATAATTATTTATTTATTTATTTATTTATATTTGTGTGCTGAGCAACAGCCAGAGGCCAATTATAGTTCGGCACATTACACAAACAGAAGATACAAAGGTGCAAGAATAAATAAAATATCTTAAATCAAGACAAACATACATAAATAAAATTGAAAACAAGGACAGTAAATACTAATAAACAAAACTATTCTTTAAAAGGATCTAAATTGTTCCCAAGCAAATTGGCATATTTTATGCATCTATAGACTGGAGAAATAGATTTTGAATTTCTGTTGTAAATTTTTTTTTATCTTAGGAATGCAAAGGGCTGATATTGTTTATGATAGACTCACAATCAATATCACCCTTGATAACTTTGCAAAAAAATTGATAATCAAGATTTTGACGTCTAGAGTAAAGACTACAACAGTTAAAATATTTACAGGTAATCTCATAATTAAAGTCAGAGGAATTGGGTATAAATCGAAAAGCACATAAGGAAATAATAATAATAATAATAATAATAATAATAATAATAATAATAATAATAATAAGAAGAAGAAGAAGAAGAAGAAGAAGATTTAATCTTCCTCAACTTGGTGAGGTTGCCAAAGACAAAGAATGTTAAATAGTAACATTTAAGTTGTGACATTAAAAATGTCTTACAAAAAGTTTGTTTTACTGTATCTGCTTTTGATTGTGATTGAAATTATACATTTTTATTAAGCTTCATTTCCAAAAAGAAACTAATAAATTGACGATTTTCGCTTTTAAAATCACCTATATAAACTATAACTCAATACAAACACCATTATTTAAATAAAAATACCACTACGAATACAACATTCACCGCTCGCTTTATTCAAGCAAGGTTTCAAGTTTAGTGTTTCCATGTGATCAGACTGATCACAAATGACGCCCAGTGTAGAGGCTTCAAACTATTCTCGTCTTAATCAGGCGTAACATACACTTCAGTTTTCATATAGAATTCTGGCGTCACAACATTTCTTGCAAAGTCAACAAGACTAGATTGTGCGCTCTCTAAGCAAAAGAAAATGTACGGCAGTGCCAGTTGTCTCTTGTCCAGCCTCAATTACTCCGACTTAGAGAGAGAAATCGGCGTAGAGGAAACCGAAGACGAGACTAATATATCCGCTGTCTCCTCGCGGCGCTCTCAACCTCGGTGGCCGCTAGTGGTTTCTTCTCTCGCGGCAGCCGGCGATGGACAATTTTTCATTTCCCATTTTGTGAGCTCGCGATTTCTTGCAAGCCGGTATGAAAAATTGTTTTAATTCTGGGGAGAAGGAATTTCACTCAGAAATACTGGAACGATGACGAGATTGTGTTTGTGATTTATTTAAAGTGAACAAATAATCCGAGTATCGCAGCTTCAGGATCGCCAGCGAACAAAACAATCTCCAAGAGACTATGCATCTTTGCAAGGTTACAACACAGTCTATATAGTATATACTGTACAGTCACGAAGCTCAATACGAAGAGAATATGCAGCCATACATACTTGCTAACCACTAGAATCGCTATTATCGCCTCATCACAGACAATGCGAAATAGTACCGGCACAGTCTATTGTTTCTAGTACTCTCAACAACTCAAGCTTTGTGACTGTATGTACTAGACTGTGGTTACAATACGAGCCTGTAAGTTAATAAAACTAACGTTATAACAAAATTACAGGAAGTTATAAAATTAGAGCCAACGTTGGAATTCTCGACGAAGTTATATTCGTTTTTTTTTTAATTTATTTGACAATTTTTGTACATTAGTACTATCAATTGTGCTTAAATAATTAACGTTACAATAATATGAGACTTGTGGAGAGGGTGACGTCCATTAACGTTCCTCAAAGCATCAACAAATCAGTGTGTCTTTTCCTCTTGAGGCGACGATCAGGCCGTGCTGGGGGCAGGTTCCGAGGAATCTGGTTGATTAAGCTGTTAGAATGTGTTGACAATGTTGCAAATAAGCGTGTGTAGGAAGAATGAATTACAGTCTCTATTTTGGCTAGGTCTAGATCTGAATGAAGTGTTTCATTTCTGATGTACCATGGTGCTCCAGTGATTATCCTTAGTGCACGATTTTGGAATGTTTGAATACGCTTGATTTGGCTTATGGAAGCCGATCCCCATAATGAACATCCATAGAGCCAAATAGGTTTGAGAAGCATTACATATATTAACCTTTTGTTGGAAATGGAAAGACAAGAGCTGGAAAGTATTGCTTTCAATCGATGAAGTCTGTATCTTAATCTCTGGAAGGTGTAAGTGAGATGTTTATGCCAGGTCAAGCGACTGTCTAGGATGAGTCCAAGATATCGTACTTCTTCATGCTGTGGTACTGGTGACCAGTTGAGGTATAATGGAAGTACTTTTTCTTTTTTGAGGTATGTGAATGTTACTGTGGATGACTTATTTGTGTTCATGACTGTTCTCCATCTTTTGTTCCATATTTCAATTTCTTGAAGAAAGTTTTGTAGAATGGTTGTCACTTCTTCACCAGTATCTCCTTTGCTAAGGACAGCAATGTCATCAGCGAACTGAGCTACAGTTAGAGAATCTGATTTAGGCGTTGGTATATCATGAGTGTAAATTAAATAGAGAAAAGGGGCTAGAATGCTCCCTTGAGGTACACCTACAGAAATATATCTAATCTGAGACTGTACACCTTCGTATATTACTGAATAAGTTCGTCTTCTAAGAAATGAATGTTATATTCGTATGTTTTTTTTTATAAATTATTTATAACCAGAGACCGGAACTTTGCCAGAATGCCTTTTTAAATGTGTTAAATCTATCTTCATTTTGAAAGTAAATCTGTACGAATTATACCTTTGTGATTGAAACGTCACAGTTTGTTACCCTTTTCTGCCTTTTTTTAAATATAAATGCCAATTTTTTGTGCCTTTATTTGATTATTTATCTATTATTTATTCATTTATTATTAAAAATTGCCTACAGGTATATTTTAATTTATTTCTATAACCGCTACAAATGAAAGTGACTTCACCGAATGTATATTATTGACTTACAGTCAGTTCATATTCCCTTTGCAACAATGAGTGCTGCCGTGCAAAAATGTATAACAGTAAGCGTTTATTATCGCTTGTGTTTATTTGACAAGGCAACAATGAGTGCGGGTCTAACGTTATTTTTCTTTCAGTTTTCATTGCGACGTTGTTGTAGCTAGCTAAATATTTCATATCGCAACATATCAGTACAACCAAACACAAAAATGCTCTTTCCAAAGCTTCTGGGAAGAAGATTTCTTTGCTTCCAACAGTAATTATTGCAACATAGAGTCGAAAATCTCCATTTGCATTCGACTTATGTAAACGGGCCGTCTGTCGAAGGTATATAATTTTTTTTTTTTTTTTTTAATTTTTAACACTTTTTAACGTGTGACTAAGTAATTTATATTTTTAACAAACAAAGTGTTAACGTGAACTATAATCAGTGAATTATGTAAAGCTTTCCTTGCTGCCGAAATTCCTTTGTGGGAAGTGCAAGATTGTGGGTCTAGTGCAAGGTTTTTGTAATTGCGTTTTATTGCGTATTTTAGATATTTATAATGCCTTTTTATCTGCCTATTTTAGCTATTTGTGATGCCTTTTTGCCTGCCTATTTTAATGATTCATAATACCTAAACTTCCGGTCTCTGTTTATAACTCTTGATCTATATACAAACATAAAGAAACAAAAAGGGGAGAGGAGGGAGAAGAGAGTGGTGTCTTGAACTCGTAACTTGTCGTTTACTACGAAGTCAAGTTATCTTTGAACTATAATTTCAAAGTTCTTGTTCTTACAAGACTAGATGTCCATCAAAGTACCTTTTTCACATAAATATAAATGAACAGTTTAACTTATACTATTACTGATAATAATTTACATGAGCAGCAGTTATATGTGAGAGTATGCAACTCTTTAACAATATAAATAAAAGAAATTAAAATATAAACCTGAGATGTGGCCTAGGATATAGTGAATCATTCAGTATTGACAACGAAAGCAAAAATTTAATAAATCGATAATAAATTGTAGAAGATCTTAATTCCTAACACCAAAACAAGGAAAATATTAGGTTATTCAGAAAAAAAGCTAACTGTGCTATAATAAGAATGATATAAATATAAATATTTTATGCTCGACCATGCCGAAATGTAGTAATTATACACCTGGCAGCAGACCTTTAATGCATGTCATTAAAGTACACCTACTCATTAAAGGTCAGGTCTTTCAGCCAATGACGACTCAGGTTACAACTGTTCAGCCAATGACAGGTCAGCTTTCTACCGTTATAAAACCGCAAGTATCGATTATTCTCGGATATGCAATCGAAAGAGAATTAGCGAAAATTCACGGAGGCTGGAAATCCAATACTGTCGCAGAAGGTTATGTTCTGTTACTGTAATAATTAGCGTTAATTGTAAATAATATTCAAATAAATTCAATTTGTCATCTCGTTTTTCAATGTCTAATTTAATTTCAATGTTATCTCTGTAGGTTCTTATGGCCTAGCAAGGTCAATGTGAACATCTGTTCCTCGGAAAAAATCAATACTTTCGCGTCTGCGCACATCTCACAACATACGGGACATTGGCCAAGGTCAGATACAAAGAAAATTAATAATATCAAGTTAGAAATATGGTCGAGCATAAAAAGTCGTATGAAACTCGCCTATAATGGTAATTAAGAAGCTCGTATGAAAATTATGAAATGAGCGCAAGCGAGTTTCATAAATATCCATACTCGCTTCTTAATTACCTTCATTATAGGCTCGTTGCATAATGTACTATTAATATAAATTTCGTTTCTGGATAATGTTTCTGTACCTGAAAATAAATTAATGTTCTCACTTAAAGAATTTAATTTTTGAGTTCATATAAAATACGTTTCTCGATATTGAGATCTTACTGTAAATAACATTGTTTTCTACATCTAATGGAGGGGTACAGGAATATAATATGAGTCTTCTGTCATTGAGCATGCACACACCAAAAAAATGTTTCAAGAACCTAATTGGCAATTAATTAATTAAATTATGGTTTAACGACGCTCGCAACTGCAGAGCTAATTGGCAACTAAAATGGGCTTCGTACAAAGGCATATCAATATACTAATACTCGGAAGATGATATTTTTATTCCCGGATAAAATAACTCTTAAGACAGTTTTTGTTCATAATCATTAGTTGAATTCGTTGTAGGAGTACACAAACAGACGGTATGTCAGAACAGTTTTTATATCCACTTTAACATCTGCAGTCATACCGCTTGTGTAGCATCTGTGGATCTTGTGTAGTATTTTGTGGATATATCAGTAAACCGTTTTTGCTATTGTTGACTTCCTTGTTTTTATTGCCGTATGTTCTAGATGCCTTGTGTTCATGGAACTGATTTTAGATTTTGATTAATGTTATGATATCGGTGATTGAGGCGGTGATGAATAGTATGTAAATTTCCAAACCGGCATTTGCCTTTGTGACTGGGGGAAACCATGAAAAACCCCAATCAGATTGGCCAAACACAGGGTTTGCATCCGGTACCTCCCGAATGCGAGTCTCAAATGCTACCGTCTAAGCCAACTCGCACGGTTTTTTGTTCTTCTTATAATCTTATAGTCTGCTTAATCTCCTCTTTTATCTGACTTAAGCGCCACTGTGATTCATTTGATCGTACACTAGACACTCAGAAGTGCTGATCTCCCTAGCCATGGGGTGGGCATGACACAGGGCCACCGCTGAGACATCACAGGACAATCACAAATCAACGGACAAATAGCCAGTTCTGTTGACTTTCAGGTTTGAAAGAGATGCACAACAGCCAAACTTTACTTATGATGAAAATAGAATCATCTATGAACCTTGCATTCCTTATTTTAACAAGCAGTATAACATCATGGCTAATAGTTGGTCAATACACGGACTTTTTTTTGGAGTTCGTGGTACCATCTCCAAATACACCTATAACCTTTTAAAATCAAAGGGATTCACATTTTACAATGTTGAGAAAATCCTTAGAGAAATTCTAAAGGACTCGATTCAAATTTTGCAATTTCATCTCTATTTCAAGTACCTAATAAGATTCACTTTCATTTTCTTTTCAGATTTATTGTATGTATTTTCATTATAAACTTTTATATATGTTTATCCTCGACCATGCCGAAATGTAAAGTCCCGTCGCTCTAATTTCCGGCAGCCAATCGCGTTGCAATTCGGCTACATTTAAACGTGTGCGTCTTGTGATTCGCCGATTCATTTCTTAAGGCTCGATAAATACTTAATATAATCGCCCGCCATTTTAGCTCTTTCGTTGGCGTTCGCAGAAAGCACACGAAGACGTTATTTTTCGCTCAATTATTTGCTGAATTACATTGCGTTTGATTTATTATCATAGGAGCTACGACATGATAATGTTTAACGGTGTGGAAAATAGATTCCTCGTATGGTAGCTCGGCAACGTAAGAACAAAAATGGCGAACGATACTACCTACCTAGACTTTATAGAGGCTTCATTTTCTAAGACGTAAGCAAAGAGGCGGAGTCACGCCGGAAATAACAGCGTCGGGACTATAGTAATTATACACCTGGTACTAACCCTTTAATGCACCTCAGTAAAGTACAGCTATTCATTATACAGGGACATCATTTTATTTTTACTTCAATTTTTATTGTACCTGAGTTTTTTAATGTACTTCACTCCCACCGCTTCTACTAAGAAAGTTTCAACTCCACACAGAACCAAGACCGCAGATAGTAAGCAGTACTGAGTTACTGAGTATAGTACGTTCCAGAAATATGTTCGCGTTTTCCAGTGACGAAAGAGCTTTCAATATTGAATCATATTTTCGCACAGGTGCTGTCCGTTTGCCTACGTCGCATCCCGATTTCCCCCACCTGCTTCTGCTCGCCCCTCTGTAAAAGCTGGGCAGTCTTAGCTCTTTTCTGAAAACATTAATTTATCTTAGGAATTGGACGTTTACGTAATATTATACAGCTGTTTAATTTAACTTAAATAAAAGGGCCTCGTTAAGTAATTAACTGTCACGTGATTTCCTCCCTTTCTACAATCCTGCGGCATAACCACTTGGACGGACAGTAGATAGCATGTCTGAGTAATTTTATATTTTCGGGTCGGGCAGAAGTGAAGATTGAATTCACAGTACGTAGATAGGTACAGAATTATTTCAACATGAGTTACTAGTACGAAGGACGAAACTGGCAATTGGAATTAGATGCAATAGTCTATAGTGCGATAATATGCACAAAAGAACTGAAGCCTGTATCGAAATGAACGGCCACCATTTTCAAAATTGTGTTTAAATATTCATATTATGATTATTTTTCAATTTAACTTCTTTCTCTATATTGTACGCTAATGTGCTGTAGACAGTATACACTGCATAATGAATACGTTCGCATGGATAACTCACTTCTTGAGTAAAAACACTTATTCTTAATACAGTACTGTACTTTGATTAAAGAAAAACCTAATGAAAATTATCAAACTCAAAATCGCGATATTTCCTAGTTTAGGTAAATGGATGAACTACTTTTCTTCCATCCTATACCTAGTAGAGTGATTTGTGTTTTACGCCAGTATCATCGAACTCCAGTCTTGGAGGGGGGAGCAAGCGGTGTTTCCGGTTCTCTAAAGGTATAGACAGGTTAATATTAAAAATGTTAGTAAAAATAAAATGATGTCCCTGTAGTTCAGTTGTTCAGCCAATGAGAAATCACCATTGTAGCATTATAAAAGCGCAAGTATCGATTATTCTCGGATATGCAATCGAAAGACAACTAGCGAAACGTCACGGAGGCTGGAAATCCAATACTGTCGCAGAAGGTTATGTTCTGTTACTATAATAATTAGCGTTAATTGTAAATAATATTCAAATAAATTCAATTTGTTATCTCGTTTTTCAATTCTAAATCAATTTCCGGGTTATATCAATATTAATGTTCATGTTATTCTCTAGATTATATCAAGGTCAACGACATTCGTCCCTCGAAAAAAAAATCAATACTTTCGCGTCTGCGCACATCTCAAAATTTAGTAGGTCAGTTCCGCTCCTCACTTACATAACCATAACATGAATACTTATTAATAACTTCAAGTTAGAAATATGGTCGAGCATAAAAAGTCGTATGAAACATGCCTATAATGGTAATTAAGACGCTCGCTTGCGCTCGTTTCATAAACAAACATACTCGCGTCTTAATTACTACCATTATAGGCTCGTTGCTTAATGTACTAATTTGTTTTCTGGATCCTTGTAGTCACCCTTATTGAAGGGCAGATGTTTTATTTTATAAATCCTATGTGTGTTCTTCCATTGCTCAATCTGCGAATCGAATCTTGGATTGTTTGATTGGGAAGCGCATATTCTATCCACATAGACACAACGCAACGGCGGAGTGTTCCTGTAATGAGGAAATAAAACCTGGAACTCATCTAATCAGTTAATAGTTAGAAATAATAATTGATTGGCTAAAAAAACAGGTGCGTGGGATAGAGCGAGCGACAGGCAGTCGAGTGGCTGTGTTATCTTGCGTACCAATCAGCAGAGTTTATTGTTTGTGTTGTGCATCTGGCTTCCTCATCTCTTTACTGTCCATTTAACTGAAACGACATGACAACCTATTCTGTAGCTGACGAGTCGCTTAAAATTGCGAAAGCAAACAGAAAGACGGATCGATGCGCAAACATAAGCGTGCATATTTTTCTTTGATCGCTATAAAAAGGAAGAAATATAATGCTCCTGGGTAATGTACATTAATGTTTACAAATACATCGTAAACTTTCACTTAGTGTCACCCGTCATCCCACGTACTTGTCAACGGATGGAGACGTACGAGTCATCGTCTTCGTCATTATCACTGTCATTGTCAAACTTCAGGTTTTGTTCTCTTTGGACCATTCCCTCAGTATTGAATTTGGACCTTTTACTCCGGGAGGGAGAAGTATACTATACCGAGGGAGTGACAAAACCGACAGCAAAAGCAACAAAAATTCAGAAACAGAGGCTTTCTACGTGAAAGGGAACATAAAAAAGGGATCAATTAAAGAAAGAAAGATTTCGTTCATTTATATGTTTTTATATACTGGTAAATGTTAATACAGCCATTAACTTATAAGTACATTATGCAACGAGCCTATAATGGTATAATTAAGACGCGAGTATGTTTGTTTATGAAACGAGCGCTCATACGAGCGTCTTAATTAACATTATACGCAAGTTTCATACGACTTTTTATGCTCGGCCATATTTCTAACTTGAAATTATTCATAAGTATTCATGTTATAGTTATGTGAGGAGCGGAACTGACCTAAATCTTGAGATGTGCGCAGATGCGAAAGTATTGATTTTTTCTGAGGAACGAATATGTCATTGACCTTGATATAATCTAGAGAATAACATGAACATTAATTTTGATATAACCTGGAAATTGATTTAGAATTGAAAAACGAGATGACAAATTGAACTTATTTGAATATTATTTACAATTAACGCTAATTATTATAGTAACAGAACATAACCTTCTGCGACAGTATTGGATTTCCAGCCTCCGTGACGTTTCCCTAGTTGTCTTTCGATTGCATATCCGAGAATAATGGAAAGCCTGAACTTTAATGAATAGGTGTACTTTAATGACATGCATTAAAGGACTGCTACCAGGTGTATAATTACTACATTTCGGCATGGTCGAGTATAAAAATATTAATGTTGTTGTGTGTAGTCCTGCGCAATTTAATGTGAACAAAAATATATAATTTTATTTTTTGAAATTATTTTTACAAAATTACAGTACTTTTACTGAATAGTATTTAATGTACCCACCTTTGGTATTAATTGCTATATTCAGTCATTTGGGCATAGAGTACGAGTTTCTTACATATTTCACTTATTTATGGGCCATGAAACCACACTAATATCACAGCACAAATCATCTTTTCTTTGGTGGTGCAGTCCATTTTCTTCATCCGTTTCTTGACAATTCTCTATAGGGTTGAGATCCGGTGAATTTCCAGACCAGTTCAAACACTGAAAACCATTTTTCGCCATGAAGTCTTTCACTTTCTTCGAAACATGACAAGGGGCAAGGTCTTTTCAGTGTTCAGTTCCTCTGCCAATATCTTCAGTTCTGGGACGGCTCTTGTCTCTGAAATTGGGATGTACTTGTCATTGTTCATCATTTCATGAATAGGAATCAAACATTTAGTGCTTGTGAATGTAAAAGAGCCCCAAAACGGACTCGAATCCGGACCTCCTGCGTGACAGGTTGAAGATCTGCCACTCAGCCGCAGCAGAAGCATTTAGAATAGTCATAGTACAGCAGACTTCATCCACGCATTTAAGAGCCTAATGTAACTTTATTTTTATGTGGATAATTTGACCGAATTTTAGAGCAGAAAATTCATTCAGTTTTGAATACACCTTGATATACATTGCAGAATGACCTCACATCATAATAAATTACACGTGTAAAAACTATTACAGTAAAACACGACAAACTTTCATAACGGATGGAACCAAGTTCGTGACCTGAATCATAAATTCCATTGGTACGACCAGTACGACAGATTTACGATAGCTCTTCACACATTTGGAATTGACCTCGGTTACTCCCTGTGCACTGTTCATTATCACATGCAATACATGTGTTTGTTTATCCTCTTTAAATCAATATCTCTTTCCTACATCCTCTCCCCTTAGCTTTAGGTTCACACTTGTTATATTACGTTATTCAAACGAACTACATTCGTCATTTATACGGAGAGAATAAATTAAAATTTTACATGCATAAAATCGAGAACAAGATCCGCTTAATTGACAATCATTCAAAATTGGCCTTCTATGACTTCCAGGTATTTTAAAGTAGACCTTATTGTCCTGTCAGGACCTAGTACGTCATTTAACCGACGCTGTAAAGCACCTCGACATTTCCCCCGTTAAAGTAAGTACAGTGCATATCCCTTTCAGTTCTTCGGTAAAAAATCTTGGCATTCACATGGATAATAATCTCAACTGGGACATGCAAATCACAGAAACCTGCAGAAAAGTATATTCTATTATTCATGTGCTAAAAAGGATAAATGTTCATCTTCCCTCTTGCTTAAAAAAGTCCCTTGTGCAGACCCTTGTATTTCCCTATTTTGACTATGCTGACATTTTACTGACTGACCTTTCCAGCGACAACAAAATGAAACTTCAACGTGCTCATAATTTGTGTGTACGTTTTGTAAGCAATGTTTGTAAATATGATCATATTACCCCATCCCTGGAAGCAATAGGTTGGCTTAAACTAGATAAGAAAAGAAATTTACATTCACTTCTCTTTCTCTTCGAAATCTTGAACTCTTCTATTCCTTCGTACCTGTCGTCTCGCTTCACTTACCTTTCTTCCCACCACAATCTGAACACACGCTCTCGCCATGAAACAATACTAACAATACCATCCCATCGCACCTCCTCATACTCATCCTCTTTCACAATAGCCCTGCCAAGACTCTGCAATTCGTTACCTGCTAGCATCAGGGACTGTCGAAATAAAATTCAATTCAAACGCAAACTTACTAGGCACTTGGTCAGTAATTGAGACTCGTTCAGACATGGTTTCTTGTAAATAGTTCTTTTAATCTACCACAAAATATCTCAATATCCGGTAATTTCATCACTATAGAATTTTGTTATTGTAGGTTTAATTTGTAATTTAGTAAATACAAAAATATTCTTTGTTCTTAACTTCTATGATAAAATGTCTAGCTTTCATTAATCAGGTATTCTTGTCGTACTTTAATTTTTATTGTAATTGTAATTGTAAATTTAATATTAATTGTAATCTTATTGTTCATGTTATAGTTGTAATCCCCTGGTAGAGGGGCAGAGAAGGCCTGACGGCCTTATCTCTACCAGGTTAAATAAATAAATCTAAATCTATTTTACTGCGGAGGTCATTAAGCGCCGAAATTTAACATGGTCGAAGAGTTGCCGCAAAGTTTCTCCTGTAGCCCTCTGTTAGGGACAGCATTTTTTACTTGTCATAATTCTACGAATTGCTACACTTCCCTTTAAGAAGAATTTATTGTGAGCATTCTAACATCTTCGGTTAGCTTTCTACCCGCTAACGTAAAATACAGAAACTTGCTTGGTAACTGATGACTACACTCTATACCAGATGTCTTTGGAGCAGACCATAACAAGGGTCTCGATGCATCTTATGTTATCGCTGCGCTCCCATTGGTTGGTGAGTCATTACTAGAGACCGGATTCTTATGTGATTACATATTGCATTCCTTTACTTGTAGACTACTGAAAATGACAAATGTCGGCGATTTCTGATTCTGGTATGGTTATAGTTGAGTTTCATTTTGCATATTTTTACATATTCTTAGTATATTACATATTTTATATATTATGTAAAGAATGTAACATTTTTACACATATCTAGGCAATTATTCAGTTTTTATTTTTTTATTAAATTCTTTTTATTTTTCAGAGTAAATTATTGAATTTTTTTTCATGGACATATGTCTTAACGTCCCTGTCCCATTACTCCGACTGGAGGGCCGCTTTTTGTTCTCACTATAGTACGCCTACACGATGCTGGTAAACAGGGAGGGCCCGGAACTGACGTCGTTATGTTTTGTTCACAACAATAGAAAATACTTCAATTTCTAAAGCTGGCTTAAGACAATAGTTCTTTTATAAATAAAAAAACAAACAAAACTAGGGATTCCAACTATTTTTCTATAAAACATAATAGTTCGGAGTGCCTCAACTCTATGCATTTGCTCTAATGCTTTCTCAGAATCTGGGATGACCAGTTGCGCCGGTCATTTAACTACGTTACAAATTGAAAGTAGGCTATTAATAATAATATGAGAATCGCGTACAAATGTGCAATTACGAGAAGGGTGTCACTGTTCACGAGCGTAAAGTAGGCTATTAGCGAGGGGTTTGGGTCTGGTGTCAGGCAAACCAAAATACCATTATGTGTGTCAAAGAAAAATATTTTTCTAGGAAATCTTAGGGCACAAGAAAAAAAAAACATAAATTGCGGCAGAGACAAATTGTATTTGCAAACTATACAATGAGGTGGAAATGGCAAGTCACTTTCCAGGCTATATCCTCCCACTTCAACTGACCAGTTAAATTGTGACAACATTTTTGTGAATTTAATGCATTAATAAATAGTGATTTTAAATTATATATTTTATTAATATTACATATTTAATTACATATTTCCCCGAAATTTACTACATTTTTATATGCATATTTCGCACTTTCATATTACATAAAAATCCGGGGCCTTGTCATTACTTAGCTGAGAGCGTTGTAGACATTAGCGCGTGCATATCCTGGTTACGAGACCGTATTCAGAGACGCGTCCACTATTACAGTTCTAGCATCTGTGCGGTGTATGATCAGACGACAGCAGTACATCTAGTGATAGATGCAAGAAGGTGTGTTCAATGACACATTACTTTAATTTTCACTTTGCGTTATATGAACGTAGTCGGCCACTTAATTCATACACAGACATTTAGTATCCTGCGTTTGGTTACTTTGAGTACAAGTTAAGTGTACATGGATCATACTAGCTGCCTCTGCGAGTCAGACCTATCCAAGGCTGTAATGAGCCGTCTCCCAGTTCCGTTTCTTGTGTTCCATCTGCTTGTCCGTGTGTCTGCCAGATTAGACACTGAACAATGAGAATAGTACTCATGTACAAAATATATTATTGTCAGGTGGATTTAATAACGAACTAAATATTTATTTAAAGTCATCTTATGGATAACAGAAAATAAATTCTCACAATAAGTAAAACGCATCTAGATTCTAGAAACTTTTTATTTCATAATATATTTTTCATCCAAAATTTAAAAATCAATTCTCATTAATTTTCTTACATTTACAGAGCTTTGAATACTAAATTGCACTTTAAAAATAGATATTATATTTTATCAAAGCGAAAATGACATCATCCTGATAGTGCTGTATTATAAAAATTGTCTCATAATAATCTCTTTCTATTATCTAATATTATTTGAAATATATTAACATTCTATGTATTTTAGCTTAATTCTGCTACACAATTTATTTCAGTGTTTAATTAATAGTTCATAGTATTTTGTTGTTTAACTCGTAAATAACTCTTGTATACATGTAACTCTCATCTAAATCAAATTGTTGAATTCTTTGTAAGTTCATGCATATGAATATACTCTTTTTGCTGGTTAAGTGGAAGAGAAGGCCTTACGGCCTTAACTCTGCCAGCTAAAATAAATCATTATTGTTATTATTAAAATGAGGTTAGGAGTAAATAATATGACATGTTATTGAAAAGATTGGAATTTGAATATTTACAATTGAAAATGAGTTAATATTGAAATATACTGTATAAAATATATTTCGGCCTTGATGTTTCAACTTTCATTCATTTAAAAATGTTTGTAGGTTGTTTCGTCTCCATGTATTACCGTCTCTAATGTCAGATTGTAGAAAGTAATTATAAATATTTGCTTTACATGTCAATGTTGTAACTGGACAAAACATATATATGTAAAAATGAATAAATAAATAAATGAATAAATAAATAAATAAATAAATAAATAAATAAATAACAAATTGTGTGAATGAACAAATTAATAAATAAACAAATGAGCAAATAAATAAGAAAAATAATTAAAAAAATAAAATAAAAATAAATAAATAAATAAGTATATTGATTAGTGGTGGAAATTATAATACCGTACAATAAATCACGGTAAAAATAAAATTATATACACTGAATACTACTTGTTTTGCAAATCTAGTCTTTCAGGTAAGGATCCCTCTAAAGCAGATTTGAATAATTTCAAGGGAAAAATTGTTCCGGGATCGGTACTCGGCCCCGGAACAATTTTTCCCTTGAAATTATTCAAATCTGCTCTACAGGGAGCCTTACCTGAAAGATTAGATTTACATAATATATACGTCACTGTGTACGTTGACAGAAAACCACAATTCCAAGTCACACAGAGTTTGTGTGCACTCGATGTGGGTCTCTGGCGCTTCGTCAGCCCACGCGAGTTGTGTGGATATAAGGGGAAAAGTTGAGACGGTGTCGGGTAGAGTTCCCGGGTAGCTCAGTTGGCAGAGCACTGGTACGTTCAACCAGAGGTCCCGGGATCGATACCCGGCCCCGGAACAATTTTTCCCTTGAAATTATTCACTACTTGTTTTGTTTCGACATGTTGACTGTTTTACTGATGGCAGACCTGAACTGTGTGTCTGGGGTTCAGTTTCACTGACCTACACCCCATACGCATCTACACTGTTGCGGTGACTCCAGGTAACCAAACGCAGAACTCTGCTGATGACAGATATTGCAGTAAGATCATAAACAGGCTTAGGATCTGGGACACTTTAGCAACCAATGTACGCACAACTTGACTACAGAGTTCCTTGAACATGGTAGACAGACATACTGTGAATGTAAAAGACGACGTCCGAGACAAAACCGTCCTGTCTGAGACAGAATGCCCGGTGCTGTATGTCAGTGATGTCAAAGCAAG
The DNA here is from genome assembly GCF_040183065.1 of Periplaneta americana. NCBI lineage: Eukaryota > Metazoa > Arthropoda > Insecta > Blattodea > Blattidae > Periplaneta > Periplaneta americana. Next base: position 167,293,192 of record NC_091118.1, read on the forward strand.
CGCATTTTTCTGACTTGACGTCGTGCGCGGGCAGCAAGCGCTAAGTATGGAAAGAGGAAGGTTTGTGTATATGAATAAGCAATCTGTTGGATTAAGAAAACAGTGGTGTACAAACTTCAAACGGAACGTAAAATTTTATGTCGTTATTTTTATATGGCTTCTTTCTGTTTAATATTATCTATATTGTCTGTAAAACAAAAGTACTAACACTGATTTCTTAATATTGCAATTATGTTTCAAATGTTAATAACATAATAGAGAGTTAAGAAGGAATATTCACTTAAATTCCATAGTAGTACAATACGAGTATTATAATGTATTAAAGTGATATTCCAAAGAAAGAGATTGAGTATGACATGATAAGTTGGAATTTATATTGATGGTATCTTTAGCCTTACAAAAGTAATCAATAAACTAATCAAAACAATATTACAGTACAAAGTAAATTTACCTAGGTACTGTATCTGTTTTAAATGTAACTAATATTACATAACAAAACTCTTATCGAATTATGCTTTTAAGGTGATATTTGTGAGCAACTTCCTATCATCAGAATATTAAATTATTTTCTCGAAATCTGCTGAAGCTATATAGCTGACACTTTTACAACACCTGGCCACGTATCTTTTGCTTATGATGTAACAGTAGTTGCTTTGTTAATTCATTTCCTTACAAACATTTTCCATGCGAACATTTTCAAAATTTTCAATGCACTATCTTCAGTAATACGTATATACGGTATATTAGATTTACGAAAACATTCTGCAAGGCTACTAAATAAATAGGCCTATACCTGAAAATGTCACTTTTCTATACGAAAAGTTGAGAAAATATTTCTTTTGAATAAAAAAATCAAACTTGTGGAAAATGAGCATTAAAATTAAAACTTACATTCTTATAATGCACTTATACTTCTCAGGCAAATCTAAAAAATAACATGGATACAGTTTTAATAAGTTCTCTTCCCTTTATCTATTGAATCAGTGCTGGCCATCCCTGAATATAGCTCGACCAAGCGGCATATACCATCTCTTTCGTCTGTCTCTTTCCTTTCCTCTGTAAAGCGCTCAGGCTCTCCTGGGCTCTAAAGCGCGCGCTTGCTCCTGTGGGAATCAATTGACATGCCTGCTGTATGTTGCCGGCCTTACAAAATTATATGCGTTATTTTTTTAAAAACCCTGTATGTAGGCTATTTCATATTCTTGAAGACTATGTAGCTGGTTCACATTCTCTTGTACGTTGTTAAGGAATGCCAAGCAGTGTCTGTGGCAACAGTATTAGCGCTCTAGTCTTCCATCCAGGGGATCCAGATTCGATCCCTGATCAGGTTTGTGTGAAATTGTGATTGGCAAAACAAACGTTGCAGAGTGTGTTTCTCGTGGTAATCCCGTTTCTCTTTTTCATTCCACCAAGACTGTCCACTTCCCCTCATTTCAGCTATCATCTGTAATAGTAAAAATACGCTGGGTCGATGTCTGGGCGTAGTATATGTTTCCGATGATGATCTAAATCATCCATCGTCAACTGGCCTGCATACTAGTTCGGAGCGCCGAGACGCTGGTTGAGGAGGTATAGTCCCGTCGCTCTAATTTCCGGCAGCCCGTTGCAGGTCGCTACATTTAAACGTGTGCGTCTTGTGATTCGCTGATTCATTTCTTAAGGCTCGATAAGTACTTAATATAATCGCCCGCCATTTTAGCTCTTTCGTTGGCGTTCGCAGAAAGCACACGAAGACGTTATTTGACGCTCAATTATTTGCTGAATTACATTGCGTTTGATTTATTATCATAGCAGCTACGACATGATAATGTTTAACGGTGTGGCAAATAGATTCCTCGTATGGTAGCTCGGCAACGTAAAAACAAAAATGGCGAACGGTACTACCTACCTAGACTTTATAGAGCGTTCACTTTCTAAGACGTAAGCAAAGAGGCGGAGTCATGCCGGAAATAACAGCGTCGGGACTATAGTACTGTGCAGTGTGCAATATGTCGAGCCAAGCCAATGCATCCCATCACAGAAGTCAACTTTCTGACCATAATTTACATTGTGTTCTTCGATTGTGTTCTACACGAGCATTGACACCTAACATAAACCAGTTAGTGAGGGAAAAACGAATGCAAAAATCAAGGAAAACCAATGCTAATGATCAGCGAAAATAATTTTTATAATTTGTTATTTACATGGTAATAAAATAATTTAGGCCTACTTCAGTCTTGTAACAGAAACGATAATATGTTTCATATGTTATACATAATAACAAATAATTGGTTTTGTGATACATAGTATCAGATAATTTTATTTTATTGACGACACTTAAACAAAGGAATAGGATGACATGATTTAAGTATTACTAATGGATTCGATTTGTTTCATATTTTGTAACAGTAAAAATGCATTATTGGTCTGTAAGTTCTCAATTACTTTAATATGAAAAAAAAAAGAACTACTTTCAAAACTGTTAAAATACATAACGGAAAAATACAACTGGTTTCTTGTTTTAAACTGAAAAGTGATTTACTTCTTGTATGTATGTATTTATTCACACTGCAATGGGTATATACCCGGTGGCAGTGGTAACTAATTACACTCAATAATGACAATTATAAAGTTATTAATTAAAAATACAATTAATAATAATACTAATAATTAATACTAATAATAATAATAATAATAATAATAATAATAATAATAATAATAACCGGGAATATCCTAAATTAAATGAAGCACGATCACTTAAAATAACATTTAAAATAAATCTAATTTGTATCTTAAACCTAAGTTCGAACTAAAACCCACGAGTATGATATGTTCATATCTGCACAAGTACCTTTCAACATTACACTCATTTCGCTGTCAACTCACTCACTGCACTGGAACTACGACACATTTCACTGATTCTATCCTGATTTCACTAACACTTCAAAAACATTTTACTGTTCAAATACTTTGCACTGTCACTATAAACTATAAAGCTTCACTGACAGGAACACGTTTCACTTACACAACACACTTCACTGACTCAACACACTTCACTGACACAACATAATTCTTCACTGATACAACACTTCAATAACAAAATATCATTTACACCATTTAAATACTGTGTATAATTACCGTCTATTAGTAAAGTCCTTAAGTCTATTTTTAAATACATTTTTGGTTATTGGTAAAGCCTTTATTACACAGTTCCTCTTAAAATAAATTAAGTACATGCTTCTTCCGTATTTATTTTTATTATAATTTATTAGAGACTGATTAAAATGGTTGAATAAGTGAGCGGACGCTACTGCCATCACCTGATTCCTTCCGCGCAACTCCTGTGCACAGTTGATGTCTAAGAGATAGAACTGAGCTAGCGAGAAAACTGTGCTTGCTCCATAGTGCACCGAGATGACGACTCGTGATCTAGGTTCTAGGGTAAGGGCTTGGGCGCAGGAATGATAGCCCACCTTTCAGAATCAGATTCACGAATGACACCCACCCCATCCGCCGGACTTCGACAATCATCGCATAAAAGGTTTACAGCGGGCCTATACGGCCTGATTCCGGATGCTGTCCTTGTCAAGTCAATCAATCAATCAATGAATTATAAAAATATTTACTCCCATTCTTTCTAGAATGCTCTTTTCCGTGAATACTTCAACATTTTGAGTGTTACACGGTCGATCTGTCAGTGAAGTTTACTGCGTTCCGGCAATGATTGACAGATCAGAAAATTTGTCGATACGCGTTATGTCATGCTTTGCGCAAGACTTCTCAGCTGGCGTGTAGTCGCAAATACATATTTTTCGAGGCCTGCTCTAAACGTTCAACTAAGCTCTCCTCTCGATTGTATTTATTAGCAGTTTTATTTATTCATAGTTCAATTTCGCGACGTTGCAGTAAAGATAAGAGAGCTGTCGTCCGCCTGTTGTCGAGGAATTATGTGTAAGCCACTGCTCTGTTGTAAATACTCCCAGGATACAATCGTTACAAAATTCTTTATCAAATTTGATCTCCATCTGATTCCATTAATTATTTCCGTAAAGTTACTTCAACAGACATGAGATACTTCTAGCGCGATATATTATTTAGTAGAGGCAGTCACGAATGATTTGCACTTTTAACATGTAGGCCTATATTTTATATTGTCCTGTTAGCTTCTCCATGCTGAGTACTAAAAGCTATAGCGTGTTATTTGTATTCGAGTTTCTGTTTGAGTAGCTTATTTTTTGTTGTCACGCGAAACGTGTGACATATTAAGGACGTAAACCTACTGCTGTAGGCCTAATAAATTATAATAGCTATAGTAGTAACAATAAGAGTGAAAATTTATTAATTTGTATTGCTGGACAACAGCTGCTTGCCGATAGAAGTTCAGCAAAGTGATACAAATTAATACAATAATTAATTGAACAAAAATGATGCAAATTAATTATATTAGAAACACAAAGTTTAAAATGGTTAATTTAAACATGAATTTAATAATAATAATAATAATAATAATAATAATTATTATTATTATTATTATTATTATTATTATTTAATTATATTAGCTAACACCGAAGACAACTTACAAATGGTAATTCATAGGCTATATCAAAAAGCAAAAGAGTACAATTTAGAAAATTCTATACACAAAACAAAAACCATGGCCTTTATTGGTAAAAATTCTATAAGAACTAAAATAGTTATCAATAACTTTGGAGTAGAGCAAGTAAATGCTTTTACTTGTCTTGGCTGTAATCTCTCCTATATTCATTCTCGAGGTATACCCAGATAATAAATTAGCCAAATTTCAACAGCTGCTAAGAACAATTAGAAATAGCCTATACTGTTTAAGAAGGTCCGGCAAGACACAATTTTGAAATTCTACAAAACAATGGCCATTCCAACCTTGCTATATGGATCAGAAACTTGGACTCTTAATAACTAGTCAACTGAAAAGAATAGAAGCAGCTGAGATGAGATTACTAAGACCACTAGCAGGCTACACTCTCTATGACCATAAATATAATGAAGACATCCGACAAGAACTAAATATCGCAGCCATTACAGAGACAATCCACAAGTATCGGAGCAACTGGCATGAGCATGTCCTACGGATGCCGAATGATAGACTACCCAGGAGATTATTAAATTACAGACCCCTTGGATACAGAGATCGTGGACGCCCGAAGAAGCGATGGAGAGACCAGCTTTTCACCTGAGACGGAACAGGCCAAATGGCCTAAACCCTGATAGCTATTGATGATGATGATGATAATTATTATTATTATTATTATTATTATTATTATTATTATTATTATAAATAACCTAGACTTTAACTCCAAATTGTACGCTCGATTCAGCGATTGGAGAAATTCCAGACGTTAGAAAGCGATTCGTGTATTAAATAGTATTTTATGGGACGAAAATGTATCAAAATAAAACAGTTAATAATGTATTATGAAATTAGTTTATAATGTTATGCTTTATCACTTGAGTCAATGTTTACGAAACGAGCGCCAGTTTTCTAATTTTTATTAATGCAATAACAACAGTACAAACTTGTTTCATACGCTAATTGCGAAAAGAAGACTATTGTACGTAATTAACTCATTAACTCGTGTAACTGAGCGGTATTGGCAGTCATGGGTTTTGCATATAAAACATGTTTAAGCTACTTTACATATAACGATATAACGACGCCTGTAATGAGAACAGCATTGATTTACTTTGTTTTTATTACTATGCAGCTCGTATTTTGATATACGTAGTTACTGTTAATTATTAACATTGTGGAAAACAAACAAAATTATTTTCATTAAATCCATAAAGAAACACATAATATTATGAACATATCCAGTTTGTAATATTTCTGCTCATTTCATTTTCAAACATTATAAAATTTGATACAGGGTAGTCGAATTGAAGGACGATTTTAATCCTTTATTGATAAGTGTCTTATAAAGTGTTACTTACAATATTGATATAAGGTCTTTGCATGTCATTTAAGTTCTCAAGTATTGAAATGATGTTCCTAAAAACGCATCAGTTTACCTGCACACATCCTTCGAATCTTGAGCCTAGAGACATCGTCACACTGCGCAACATCTCCACGAGCATTTGAGGCATTTCATGACAAATTCTTTGTTTGAGTTACTCATTACGATATCTTGTGGTGGAGGATAACTGAAGACTTTCCTTTTCATACAAGAAGATATAGAAGTTGTTAGGTCTGGCGACCTTACCGGCCACAGAATATTCCCGTATGTGGAAATGAGATGATTCGAAAAGAAGCATCTGAGACGTCACATTGCAACTCCATCGGTATGGCTAGTCGCTCCATTCTGCTGGAATCACGTGTTCCTGTTGATCTCTGGGTGTTCGATACTCTAATGTATCATAAAGTTACCAGTTGCGGCATAACACTCTGCTTGAAATGCAGTCCCTGTTCATATATAACAAATTGATCAGCCTAATGCACTTTTAAGACAACAAATTTTATCTATTTCATTATGCTGCCATCTAGTGACTGCATAATAAGTCGCGTTATAACCCTTATGGAATTGCATGAAGTAATAGCTTGCAGCAGTACTTCCATATAGCGGTCGTTACCAAATTTTGGCAGTGGAGATCCTAATAGTTCTTCTCTTTTATATGTTGTCATTTCATAACATGGGAATGATCAATCTGATATAGATCAGGAATGCAGTTCTTACAGCAACGATGTTCTCTGGTGTTCGCACATCTCTCACTCTGTAATTTTTTTTTTTTTTTAGAGCGGATCACGTCTCTTCGAAATGTTTCACTGATGTCTTAATAGCATGCCCCGATGTTACTGGATCATTACGACGGATATTGTAATGCTGCCGAAACAAGCCTGTGTTGTCACGGAACTATCACCATTTTTGTAATAAATCTTAATGGCATACGCATGTTGGGCACCACTCCAATTCTCTATCATAACTAAAATGACATACACTTCTAAACAAAACGAGAATGTTCGTAGCGGAACCTAACCGAGTTTACCCGGAAAAATCCGGGGTTTACAATCGCCTGTTTCATTGACCCACCATTGTACTTTGATCCAAAATATTAGAGATAGGTACCTGGAGTTCAAGCGATATCGCTTATAGCTACAAATTTAGCAGCTGTGATTCTGTTCTCAGCGAGGAAGTAAAACGGAATAGAAACCACAGGGTGTTTTTCTCGTCTTTCCCCCTAAAGAAGACTAAGCACTATAGCCAGATTTATAGGTTTGTTATAGGACGTCAAAGATATTCTGAAAATTATGATGTAAAAAAAGAATCTCCTGTAGCCAGGACTCAATCCGGACTTCCTACGCCCGCAGTCTCTTTATCGCAAGTCGCATTGCCTTCCACACATGCACCGTACTACATAAAAAAAAACATGCATTCCCTGTTTGTGATTCAATTTTGCTTATATTTAATTTTTTGAATAAACAAGCAGTGTTGGTTTTTCCGTCCCGATTTGTGAAAACTCATTACAAGAACAAAAATATATAAATATACGAGTATCATATTGACGAACATCTCCGTTAAACTAGTCGTATACAGCTGATAACAAATAAAGCTTGTGCTTGCTGTGGCTTAGAGTGACGTTTTTTGCTACAAATCCAGTGAGCATCAATTCGATTTACAACAGAAAATTGGAATGTCCCATCTCTACTCTTAAAAGAGTATGGACGTGCGTGCTATCCGTTGTGTGGAATGTGCTATCATGGTCGCATTGCTAAACTGAACTGTTCCTTGTGCATATCTAATGCAGACTTTTTACCTTAGAACAGTCTTGTCAAGGTCACTGGACACTACGAGAGAGTTGCTGCTCGTGTGGCAATCGTCTATAAATTACTGTAGATAAAAATATGAGAAGTGTATATGCGTCTATGGTTTCTGTTCGCATACTATATGTATGCATACGTATATACGTAATATGTAGATATGTAATATGCCACCGGGTCCACACCTGTGGAGTAACGGTCAGCGCGTCTGGCCGCAAAACCAGGTGGCCCGGGTTCGAATCCCGGTCGGGGCAAGTTATCTGGTTGAGGATTTTTCTGGGGTTTTCCCTCAACCCAATACGAGCAAATGCTGGGTAACTTTCGGCGCTGGACCCCGGACTCATTTCACCGGCATTATCACCTTCATTTCATTCAGACGCTAAATAACCTAGATGTTGATACAGCGTCGTAAAATAACCCAATAAAATAAAAAAAAATATGCCACCGGCGTAGCTCAGTCGGCTAAAGCGCTTGCCTACCGATTCGGAGTTGCGATCGGGCGCGGGTGCGATTCCTGCTTTGGCTGATTACCTGGTTGGGTTTTTCCGAGATTTTCTCGAACCGTAAGGCGAATGCCAGGTAATCTGTAGCGAATCCTCGGCCTCATCTCGTCAAATACAATCTCGCTATCATCAATCCCATCGACGCTAAATAAGCTAGTAATTGATACAGTGTCGTTAAATAACCAACTAAAAAATATATGTATGTATGTATGTATGTATGTATGTATGTATGTATGTATGTATGTATGTATGTATGTATGTATGCATGGTGACATTAAACACCTAATCTTCAAGAACATGTCTATCTTCTGCATTTATTCTAGATCACGACTTTTCACTGGGTCAAGGATGTCATCATTGCAGCTTCTATTTAGATTAAGTTCGCCATCGTCCTCTGATCTCAGGATTATCTCATTCAGTTTAGTCACAGTCTAGTATATACAGTCACGAAGCTCAATACGTAGGGAATATGCGTCCATAGATAGTTGCTAACCACTAGGATCGCTACTATCACCTCATTACAGACAATGCAAAATATTACCGGCACAGTCCATTGTTGCTAGTACCCTCTCAACTCAAGCTTCGTAACTGTATATAGGCCTATTAGACTGTGGTTTAGTGTTGTTAACTTTCATTTTTTCTCTGGACTATCGAATATTATTATTATTATTATTATTATTATTATTATTATTATTATTATTATTATTATTATTATTATATATTTTTGTGGTATTCTAGCTGCTCTTATCTTTAAAGTCACTTCTGTTGCCAAGAATTTACTTTTCTTTTACTTTTTAATTTTCCAAGCTCTACACCTGTAACTAATTGTATTTTTGTCTATGGAATTATTTACATATTTCAGTCCTCAATGTAGCAATTCATATTCAAACCACATGCACATAGGATACTAGACTATAATCCTTTAAAATTCTTACCGTCAGATAAATCTTGTTTCACAAACTGATATAAATTGAAATTTACTGTTGATTTAAATCCGATGATATATAAACATCTAGCACACATTTTAAATCCGTACAATAATATCCTTTCGAAATAATAATTACGAGGCGATATATAAAACAAGCTTTGTGTTACACCAACACTGCTGCGTTACGACTGTATGAAATTTACGACTCGTGGTAGGAAGTAGACTCAATACCAAAACGTTATTCAATGTTTATAGCTAATAATACGCTTATCACAATTCTGATCGTTCTAATGCAGATTACATTGCGTAATTCTTAATACCATGCGGTCGATAGGGGTCATCTGAAGCAGTAGCTTGTCACGTACTGAACTGTGTAACGAGATAGCATCTCTGCCAGTTTGTTGCGAGTTTTGGAGAGAAAAGGATTCGTCCCACTGCATTATTGCGCCATGCAGAACGTTTCTAAACAAGACACGAAGTCATAACTAGAAGTTGCGGGCGGAAACTTTGTAACGGGTCAGTTAAATTGATTAATTAGTGGGCATCTGTACCAACTTGAGGTAACCGTGGTTGAGGGTGGGATGGTTATTCTTTCCCCAGCTACCACAAACATTCCCAGTAGTCTTCGCTACGTTCTGTATGGGAACAAACAATCGTGTCGTAGCTTGTTAACAGTTGAACTACTTTAAAAAATATAATAGAACGTCTCAAAAGTATTTTCCTTTATGAGTTACTATGCAACGCACGATCAAATCTTTCCTATTTTCTGTCTCCCTCTTAGTCTCCGCATACAATCCATATATCTTAATGTGATATCTTCTTCTCCTCCGATCTTTTCTCCCGTTCACCATTCCTTCCAGTTCATCTTTCAGCAGGTAGTTTCTTATAACGCAGAGACCGGAACTTTGGCAGAATGCCTTTTTAAATGTGTTAAATTTATCTTCATTTTAAAAGTAAATCTGTACGAATTATACCTTTGTGATTGAAACGTCACAGTTTTATGATGCCCTTTTCTGCCTTTTTTAATATAAATGTCTAATTTACAAAATAAATACGTCTTTTTGCCGTTATTTGATTATTTATCTAGTATTTATTATTTAAAATTGCCTACAGGTATATTTTAATATATTTCTATAAGCGTTTTAATTATCGCTTGTGTTTATTTGACAAGGCAACAATGAGTACGGGTCTAACGTTATTTTTAACGGTTATTTTTCTTTCAGTTTTCATTGCGACGTTGTTGTAGCTATAATCCCGTCGCTCTTATTTCCGGCAGCCAATCACGTTGCAGGTCGGCTACATTTAAACGTGTGCGTCTTGTGATTCGCTGCTGATGACATTATGCACTTTCTAAGGGTCGATAAATATTTAATATAATCTCCCGCCATTTTGGCTCTTTCGTTGGTGTTCGCAGAAAGCATACGAGGACGTTATTTGCCGCTCAATTATTTGCTCAATTACAGTCCTTTGATTTATTATCATAGGAGCTACGACATGGTAATGTTTAACGGTACGGCAAATAGATTCCTCGTTTGGTAGCTCGACAACGAAAGAACAAAAATAGCGAACGATACTACCTACCTAGACTTTATAGAGTCTTAATTTCCTAAGGCGTAAGCAAAGAGGAGGAGTCACGCCGGAAATGACAGCGATGCGACTTTAGCTAAATATTTCATATCGCAACGTATCAGTACAACCAAGCACAAAAATTCACTTTCCAAGGCTACTGGGAAGAAAATTTTTTTGCTTCCAACAGTAATTGCAACATCGAGTCGAAAGTCTCAATTTGCATTCGACTTATGTAAAGCTTTTCTTGCTTCCGAAATCCCTTTGTGGAAAGTGCAAGGTTGTGGGTCTAGTGCAAGGTTTTTGTAATTGCCTTTTATTGCGTATTTTAGCTATTTATAATGCCTTTTTGCTTGTCTATTTTAGCTATTTATGATGACTTTTTGTCTGCCAATTTTAATGATTCATTATGCCTAAACTTCGGATCTCTGCGTTATAAGAATTCTTTCTTCTAGCATAACTTAGTTGTTTTTTTCGCCCGTTTTTTCTCATTAATTAGAATCTAGTTTAATCTGTTTGGTTGTAACACATTTAACAAATGTATGGAATTCCACTGAAAAAAATAAGTGGGGTAACTGTATGCGGATGAAAAGGAAGCAAACAAGTTATACATTTAGAGAAGGCGGTGGCAGCAAGGAGGCCTGATTGAAGATTACCGCTTGGGATTACCGTGGCTTACGTCTGTTGGAAACGGAATTGGAAGAAAACGCGAGGACGTGCCCCAAATGCGGCGCAATTATGGACGTCTGCAGCGATTGAGGGACGAGGAAATATTGCTTCATGTGTCCGTCGTCCGGCTGTCACTTCCGCGGAAGATTAAGCGCTTTTATTTGTCGTGCTCACGTTCCACAGAAAAACGAACAAGTGCAATGAATTGACCATTCGAGAGTAATTGGCGTGGTGGAACAAGTCTTACAAGAAAACCTACAGAGCAATCATGTCCACGCTTATTGTTAGCAATGTCTGACTTTTGTTCGATTTTACACGGTAGTTAACTCCAGTATTCACATTTTAAATTTCGTTCCTTACCCCTCCACTGCATGCATTGCTGACTGGTAACATATTTCACTAATTAGACTTAAAGGGAGACTCCACTGAAAATCATGAAAATTTTCCAAAAAACATTTATTGGCTAAAGATAATGTAGATAATTATTACAGTTGTCTGAACACTATTTATTAATAAAATGAATAAAATAAATAAAATTGGTTAGAAACCATACATGTTTCGGGGGCTGTGCTCCCCCATCATCAGTGGTTGTACCACGACTACGGTGTAGATGTTCTCCCGCGTGTCGTATCTTAAAGAGGACTGACCTAAGATACGACACGCGGTAATATATATTTTTTAAATTAAGACTGTAAAGGGCGTGGTATATAAAGAGCTATCAATTTTTTTATCAAAGAATTATTTTTTACGGATTTCTGACTACAAATCTAGTAACTTTTTGTTCTCAAGTTGGCTCCCGAAAGTTACTATATGAATGTAACGGAGGAGAATTTTAATTTACATAAATATTTATTTTACTTTCAAATAAATTTTTGCGTTAACTTCTACACAGGACAGACAGGCAGATCATTTCAAACACGTTACAAAGAACACATCACAGCATCTGTACCAACTTGAGGTAACCGTGGTTGAGGGTGGGATGGTTATTCTTTCCCCAAATATATATTTGTAATCAGAATTGAACTAAATTCATTCGGGGTATGAAAATATACATATTGGAACTGATTACCCTACCCATTATCTCCTGGCTTAGTTGCCTCATGAGTGATGGCTTATTGGTGTCACAAGGTTCAAACCTGTCATCGAACAATTGACTAAACAACAACAGTTTCATAGTTTGTGAAAATTGCCTTCATATTATGCCGATCTCTAGTGATTACACTTCGGAGTATTTCAAACGAGATGAAGTATTCGCCTTTAACTTGGCATATGTGAGATGTACTGCCTGATACCTGTGTTTACAGCTACTGAATCTTTTTTTTTTAATGGGGTTATTTTACGACGCTGTATCAACATCTAGGTTATTTAGCGTCTGAATGATATGAAGGTGATAATGCCGGTGAAATGAGTCCGGGGTCCAACACTGAAAGTTACCCAGAATTTGCTCGTATTGGGTTGAGGGAATACCCCGGAAAAAACCTCAACCAGATAACTTGCCCCGACCGGGATTCGAACCCGGGCCACCTGGTTTCACGGCCAGTCGCGCTGACCACAGGTGTGGACGCTACTGAGTTATAGTCTCGCAGATAGACATTAGTTAACGTTAAAATTAGTAGTAGAGTAGTGATGGTGGTGCTGGTAATGTATTAGGCTTATATTTAAAATCGATTTCAACTGAAAGACTACTCAGCATAGAAGTTAAACTTGGGAGAGGAATTTGCGAAGATTTTTGCCTGGAGCTCTCTATCAGGGAAAGATCTCTTTTATGCGCCGTAAATTTATATCATGGGACCCACACTATCGTACTACCTTTCAATATTTGAGAGGAAATATCCACTTTAGTCGTTAGTAGAAAACAGTATGATAAAGAGTTTGAAAACTAAGTTTGTGTCTTATCTAAAGACTTGGGTAATGAGGAAAGGTTAACGATCACGAAGAGCCATGTCAAGCACGATATGCGAACAGCCACGCAAATAGGACTTCTCAACTGCAGGTTATACAATATTTTTGGGAAGCTTTTATTTTTTTGCCTTAAAATTTGTATTACCAGCTATAAATAGTACGTACTCGTGCACGACATTTCAAGAGGAATTTCAAACTGATAATTTCGGAAGGTTCCCTTGTCACTCGCACGCATGCGTGGATGTCTGCGTGTGGCATGCATGTATTCGGCTTGCTTGACCGAATTTGCTACTGGTGGAGTAGAAGGAAGTATCTTTTTCTGGTTCGATAATTCATTGGGCCAGAACCACGACGTTCGTGAACTCATAGGGAATGTATAAACGAGTGACATAAACTGCATGAAATTCTTGGAAGCAAAGTTTACACATAAATGAAATAACCTTACATCTGTTTATCTATCAGAGATATCAGATAAAGGAAGATTGTAAAAATTCTTGATGAATACCGAAAGTTAGCTTAGGAGTAAAGAATTTATTATTCATAAATATGCTTATTGCCAGTTATACAGAGTGGACCAAAAGTCCCTACCGATCTTTTTTATTCTTTTTCAAATTGATAGCCTTGTACTCCTTCTGAAAATATTTTTAAAGCTTATATATTTAACACAAATTGTAAATGACAATATAAGAAACTTACTCAAAATATTCTGTGAAAGTTTACAAAGATAAAACCTTGGATCACAAGTGCAATAGATTTTTACTTGCTTATTTAACGACTCTGTATCAACTACTAGATTATTTAGGATTGGCGATGTCGACATGATATTTGGCTAGATTAGGCCGAGGACTCACCATAGATTACCTGACATTCGCCTTACGGTTGGGGAAAATCTCGGGAAATTGCAACCAGATAATCAGCCCAAGCGGAAATCGAACCTACGCCCGAGCGCACCTTCGGATCGACAGGCAAGCGCCATAGCCGACAGGGTTACGTCGGTGGCCAAAACTGCAATAGTGAAATTAAAATAAATAGCTAGAAATCTCAAGAGAGAACCAACAAATGAATTGTTATGTAATAAATATAAGAAGTACAGAGAATTACTAATTGGTGTTATTTGTAGGGACTAATGCTATTAAAAATTTTTCAAAATAATAATTAAGTTCCCAAAATTTTTTTGAATATCTTTAATGAAATCACAGATATTGAAATTAAGGAAAATAAGACTGTGAAGGAAATTATCATTTTGAAAATCCTTTGTTTATTGTTAAAAACAAAAGAGATATTGCAAATATTTTACAAAAATTTGACATAATGTCACATCTTAAATAAATAAAAGATAAGAGAAATAAATGTTATATTTCTTTAAACTGAAATTGTCCATTATTTTACTTTTCTCATCTAAGGCTTTTCTTTCTTCTCTTTTTTCCAAGTAGTTTTCTTTTAATTTATATTTAAAGTTTTAACGAAGTCACTTAAGTTCTAGTGCCTATTATATTATGTTATTGGAACTGTCCCAAGCACGAGCATTTGCTCTTTTGGGTGCAAACTATATATTTTAAATATGCATGTGTGATTTCAATAAATTCAAATTATTCTTCTTTTTCGTCTCCTTTTGCCATCAATCATCATTGTCCTTCAGCCATTTTCTAAACTGTATTCCATCTTGGGTGAGGTGTTTCATTCCTAGCAAGGTAAATTTATTTTCTTCTACGTTGATATCGTCACTGAAGTTGATCTGGAACACTTAAACATATTTCTCTGCACAGTACCCGATCAGAATGAATTTCTTCAAAAACCTTTCCAGTGACTGTTTCAAGTTCTCAACTGCTGTTGAAATTGGTAGTGACTTTTGACCCAACTTGTGGTTACTTTTTTGACAATTTATTTATTTATTTATTTATTTATTTATTTATTTATTTATTTATTTATTTATTTAACCAGGTAGAGATAAGGCCATCAGGCCTTCTCTTCCCCTCTTCTTCTATGTTACATGAGACGCCATATTGCCTGTCATTCTAAAAAGGAAGGACAAATCATAATGCTACGACCATTTAAGAGAACTTCTACTCTGACACCCAAACGGGCCCATTCCCAACCTACGCCTGCTGACTACACTGAAGTTCGTTGAGAATTCCTGTTCAGAGCAAGCAACCCCATTCTTCCTTAAATTTGCCCCATGTGCGTCGTCAGCCAATGGTCGGAGAATGCTATGGAATGAAGATCGGACGGAATAACGTTGATGACTATCATAAGGAAATGGGAGATCCTCGAGAAAATCCCAACTACCATCTTATCCGCCTGACTTGGACTCGATCCAGTCCGCTAGCGTAAGAAGACGAAGGTCCAGATCACTCAGCCTCCACAGACATATGATATTCTAATAAACATTCGCAATTGTGAGTAGTGAATATTCTTAAAATAATCAAGGAAGTGTTTAAAACATACGTAATGCACACTTTGAGTAGTCCTAATATAAATAATTTATTTGAAGTGAAGTAAAAATTAAAAAAATCGGGATGCGGCTGTGTTGGAGAGACGACTGGGGGTTTACATGAATGCGACTGGCTTAAATTCACAGATCCAGACGATGTTTTTCGTTTGGCACCAAAATCAGCGCGCTAGCACATCGAAGTCGCAAGATATACTGTCAGTAAATTTTCGGCCATGCCCAAAATGGCCGCCAGTCCCCGTGAGTTCCTACATGCGCAGTACCAACTCAAGGTCATGTTCGCATCGTAGTCGTATACCTGATCGAACGAGACTAGATTTATTTCAATCTTGTTATTAGTCACGAAGTTATAGTGTCGAAATGGACCACCACGTCAAAAAATGTTAAGCTTATTTAAAGATTTAATCAGTTTTCTGAAAATGCATATAAAAATACCAGCGTTTATAAATGATAATACAGGAGGAATAGTAAATATTAAGGGTTGGTGGTAAGGACTACTTTGAGTAAAAAAAAAGTTCATATAAATGTGTATCCATTTTTCAAAGAGTGTTGAGATAGAAAAGTTTGAATGTTACACTTACTTCGGAAAAACCCCAACCAGGTAACTTGTCACAACCAGAATTTGAACCAGGGTCTGTTCGTTTCATAGGTAGACATGCTACTAATTGTT
This sequence comes from Periplaneta americana, assembly GCF_040183065.1. NCBI lineage: Eukaryota > Metazoa > Arthropoda > Insecta > Blattodea > Blattidae > Periplaneta > Periplaneta americana. The sequence continues at coordinate 167,309,647 of NC_091118.1, forward strand.
ACTCCACAGCAGTGGACTCTTACAGAGTGAAATAGGAGTTGTTTATCATATTGTAATATAGGCCTATTGTTTTTTTCTGGAGTCAATTTTGCTATAAAATGTGCTCTTTCGTTTCCATATTGCCCAGCGTGTCCTCGGGTTCATTGAAATGTTATTTGGCAGTGGGTAAGGAGAGGATGAAAAGCCTTCCAGTCTGAACGACTGCACGATTGCTGGATTCACTAGATGAGATCTTGAGAAATACTTTACACGTTACTTACAGCGGTTCATGTTCGTGAGTTTTGTGGCTTTTTTAATGAAAAGAGAGGGAAAATTAAGGCTGGATTGAGAGTCTTAGTGAAATTAAACTTTTCATTTGAGAGGCACTGGACATCTTGAGGAATCCCCATCCTTCTGTATCGTCCAACATAAGTATAATTCTTTTCAATGCCGGCCGTTGGGTTAATTTTTCAGTTGAGTGTTTAAGAGAAGAAGAGCTAAAATAAAACACAAAGTGAAGAGAGGAAATGAAAGGAGGAGGAAGGAAAGAAAATGAACTGTGGAAAAAGGTGAGGATGAAGGATAAAAGAGAATAGAGGAAGAAGAGAGCAAAAAAAAGGAGAGATAGAGAAAAGAAATGAATTCAAGAAAGGAGAAGCAAGAACTCGTAAATGAAGATAGAGTAATTGTAACAGCAATGGTTGCTTCTGTTCTTAAAAGTCTAGACATCTTTTACATCTTCTTCTTGGTTCTTGTTGAATTTATATGTGCAGACCTCAGAGTCCGGTTTCCTGCGTGAAGTAAGTTTGCAAAGCTGTAACAACTCTCAGACCGATGCAGATATGTGCATGAAGTTTCAGGCAATTAATGGACAATGTGTACAACAGTTGTTGGGACACTGCACCTGTCCTGTCCACTTCTGTCCCGCACATTGAAATTCATGTCCCTCATGGGCCCACATGCTTCATGCTGCGCGTCATATATCTTAATATCAAAACACACTTCCATAGAAGCAGAATTGCATTATTTCCAACTTGTGTTTCAACAGGACCAACAGTTTTAACAATTACCGGCAATGATTTGGATCGTGGATTTTCTGTACGCAGCGGTCACTATGTCCTACGCTACAGGTGTCACGCTCGTGTCCCCAGATTTCGATATTTGTTCGTTATTAATTAATAATAATAATAATAATAATAATAGTAATAATAATAATAATAATAATAATAATAATGGCTTTATTTAACCTGGCAGAGTTAAGGTTGTATAACCTCCCTTCGCAATACTCGGCCGGACATTTTATCGAAGAAGACAGTCCCCATTTTTACACTGAACATATCCCGCTCTTTCCTGACATACCCTGACAGCTATGTCTTTTGAGAAGTAGTTGAAGTACAGCAGCGGTGACCAAAGCGGGTGACGTAATTACATCGTGTAATCACAGACATTCAAACGGGTACGAGGAGTTGCCTGTACATTGCTGTGTGTTTCATTCACGTACTGAATGCAAGCAGTAGCGGTATCATGTCGCTCTACAAACTCTGTCTGTACAAGCAGTAAGAGGTGGTTTCGTAAAGAATGAGAAGGAGAACTTTTTTGTTGTTCTGTCGGACAAAATGTAATATGTTTACTTTGTTCAACGGTTCAATTAGGAGTATATAGAAACATTAATTTCCACGATGAATAATGTATTATTATTATTATTATTATTATTATTATTATTATTATTATTACTACTACTATTATTATTATTACTGACCACTAAGTATGTGTTTCTATAATTCTTCTGTACGTGCATGAATATTGATATTTTTAGATCTTCTCCCTAGAAGGATAAAATTATAGGTTTTATCTCAATTTTAATCTTCTTAATCTTTAGTTGAAGGTAACTATTTATTACTGATTCATTTAATAATAATATTGTAGAAAAACTGATTCAATATTATGTGCCAACGAACTGTTAAACGCCAGGAATTGACATGTCTTAAATCATAGCCTGGAAGAGAAAGATGAGATAAATAAATGTAAGGAAGTCAGCTACCTAATGGGGTTTGAAATATCTCGTGCTCTAAAGCCTTTTAATAGGACAGGATTTCTCACAAGAGTAATGATTAAAATAGCTTAAATAACTTGTCCGTAAGAAGTTTTCAATTTTGAAAAAATACGAATTTCTCGACCAAGTATCGAGAGAAGAATTTAGAAAATTCCTGATTATATTCAAGAGGAAAATTAAAAAAAGAAGCAAGAAAAATCGTATATTATTCACTGGCTCTTGATGACAGCAGTGACATTACTGATACAGCAAAGCTTGAGATTTTTATCCGCTGGATCGATCAAGATGTTAGTACAGGAACCACCACTGGTTGTAGTTTTCATGCCAAGTACCTTTCCTCCGTCTCCTTAATTCATAGGCTGTTTGTCGCATGTAATCACTGCAGCTCGAGTTTTTGTCACTGCTGAAGTACAGTATCGAAGAAGGCAATCTCCGATTTACACTGAACATATCCCACAATGCTTCCTTTTCATCTACCACAATTAAAAAATTGTTTCATACAGCACTGCTTAATTACTCCTTTCAAATGTTTAACCAATTTGAATTTGTTTATTCATAGATTATGCATTACATCCCTTATAGACAATGATGTCATTCTATTAAAAATTACAACACACACGACACACGTTTAGATGTCAATAAACATGAACAGCAACTGAGAGCTATGTGATGAAGGTAGAACTGCGAGTCCAACCCCGGTCCTTCGGCTCCTGTAAGCTCGTGATCCTAGCTCCATATGGTGGAGGAATGAACTGACTTCTGTATTGCCGGTTGCCTAGTAAGTGAGGAAAGGCCAAGGAGAGCTCGAGTCGTTCTCATCTCTACTTCTCCTACAACTGCATTCCAGTCGCCCATTAGGATTACGCATGCTCCCTTCTTCTTCTCAACTATTCCGTCTATCTTGTTATAGTTTTCTTCCACTTCCTCGACTGCTAATCCACTATGCGGCATATAAACTTGCACTATAACTAAGTCTATGTTCTTCCCTTGTAGTCTCATCATTATCATCCGGTCATCTACATAAAGCATTAATATCACTTTATCTTTCACACGTGGTCCCAGTAATACACCAACACTAGGACTTCTTTTGCACTCACCATTTGAATAAAACAACCTAAATTCATCACTCACCAACTCACCACTATTTTCCCACCTCACTTCTGATATTCCCATCACATCCACTTTGTTAGTGAGGTTTAAAAAGGGCGCGTTAGCTACTATGACTGTTTGTTTCTTCTCATTTAGTCCTTAAAGTTTTCCAACTTACCTGCTTGCAGTTGAGTCCTTATATTCCACGTTCCAATCCTCAATCTTATTTTCTTATCTCTGTTGGGTTGCTTCATAATGCATCCTTCCACAACATCTCCCTCCCGGACATCCGAATGGGGGGATTGTTTACGTCCGAAATCTTTTACCGTGAAAAGACTCATCATGCCATGTTTGTAGTTTTTCTTGGGAAAGATAAATGCAGTAGCTTCCCGTTGCTATCCGCACACCACTCTCTCTTTCGCATCTTAAAAGATCCCAGGAGGCCCCAGCGTGGAAATAAGGAGAGTGGATTTGACTAATTAGGTCCTCCGGACTTCACCGAAATTCACCGCAAGAACAAAAAAAATAATAAATCTTGTTCAGAATTACCGCTATTGTATAACAAAACATAAAAGTACCAACGTAATAATTATGCCCGTGATAATGCTTGAAGCGAAATAAATAAATTAACGGTAACATCAGGTAAAAGTTAAAATTCAAAGCAGCGCTAAAGAACGGAATTTTGCTTCACGTCTAAGAATATAGTCAAATAAAGTGAAAATTCTCCATGTATCCAGTATTTCCGTTTTTTTTTTTTGTTTTGGATATTTATTTCTTCTCTTTCCGCCTCTTCACATAACCGTGCTAAAGCCATTATACGATCTATTTTAATCTGTATACGCTTCGGTTTGATTCGATTTCACTAACAAGCGAACATTCTCATGGGAGCAGATAAAAAAGTTAATTTTCTTTTCTTCCATCATGTTAATAATGTCAAAAGAAATATTTATACAAATGTTGGCCACTCGAGCGCAATTACGAAGGCCCCCCCCAGAAAGTAAGTTTCCATGGGGCCGTTTACAGAAAGAAAACAGAATTTCATGGAAAGATTTATTGGAACAGATACAGAAAATGTTGAACAATTTTTCAACATATTCCCCACCGGATATGAGACATATGTCATACTGTGAGACCAATGTTTGTATTTCTGAGTCGTATGTCGTATAAGTCTGCCACTTGGGGTCGGAACCAGTGTGTGACAGCCGTCTGTTAATCTCTGTTGATCCCACGGTATGAGAAATGTCTCAATTCTGGTGGGGAATATGTTGAAAAATAACTCAACAATAATTGAAGGGTTCAGAGCCATAGTGGGCCAAGCGCCATTTATTAAAAACGGAGAAAACAAGGCTTAAAAATAAGTGATTATCATAATTTAATAAAACATATAGCAAGTAAGATAAAGTATACACATTAAAACTAAATGCTATGCCAATCTTTATTAAACTATGGTAGGTTTATTTACTTAACTTTAACCATTGCTTTCTCCGTTTTTAATAAATGGCTCTTGGCCCGCTATGGCTCTGAACCCTTCAATTGTATCAATCCCAATAAATCTTTCTATGCAGTTCTTTCTGCAAACGGCCCCAGGGAAACTTACTTTCTGGGAGAGACCTATAATTGTGCTCGAGAGGCAAAAATTTGATTAAGCACTTGTTTTGACATTATTAACATGGTGGGAAAAAAACAATTTTTATTTGCCACCATCAGAATGGTTGCCTGTGAGTGTGAGCGGGCCTTAAGTTAATTTTTCTCTCTGCATTTGTGTTTTGTATATGCTTATTCGTGTTCTGGTGGTATGGTAGAAAAAGCCCGATGGCAGTAGCTCCGCCAGATTAAATAAATAAATACATAAATACATAAATAAGTAAATAAATAAATAAACAATATATTTATTAATTATAGTTCATAGACAAAAAGTATAATATACACATAATCATTTAGAGCCTTACATTACACACTTTATAATTTTACACATAGATAAATAATTTTTAACACAATTAATACAATACAATTTAAATTTTTAATTTTTTTTTTTTATCTTGCACTTGCGTCTAGTTTTGTGCAAGACTCAACTCATTTTAGTATGTTGTTACAATTAGTATTTGTTCACTTGCCTAAATTGTACTTCACGTTTCAATCTGCAATGTGCAGCTAGCATATATAAATCTTCCCTTATTCTAGCATCTTCCATTCCTCTTTCGGTACAGAAATACTTATACAGCTCGTATAAGCTCTCTCTCGTTGGTAAGCCTTCGTTTCTTAATTTTATTTCATAGTATTCTTTTGTCGTACCTGGAAAAGTATTACATTTAGAAATAAAAAAATATAGTTAAGTAGTTTCTAACCAAGTCAAAAATGGTATTATCGGTGAGTCTAGAAAATGCATACCTCCCAAAATTAAATTTACTTGTCAACTCAGTAACTTTACTTTAATTTAATAATTGCTTACTCCTATTTTTTTTTATTTTAGGAATTTCCTCTGGTAAATAAATAAATAAATAAATAAATAAATAAATAAATAAATAAATAAATAAATAAATAAATAAATAAATAAATAAATAAATAAATAAATAAATAAATAAATAAATAAATAAATAAATAAATAAATAAATAAATAAATAAATAAATAAATAAATAAATAAATAAATAAATAAATAAATAAATAAATAAATAAATAAATAAATAAATAAATAAATAAATAAATAAATAAATAAATAAATAAATAAATAAATAAATAAATAAATAAATAAATAAATAAATAAATAAATAAATAAATAAATAAATAAATAAATAAATAAATAAATAAATAAATAAATAAATAAATAAATAAATAAATAAATAAATAAATAAATAAATAAATAAATAAAACAAAACAAAACAATAAGCCTTGTTAAATTTAAATGCGGGGAATATGAAAACAGAACATCCAACATCCACAAAAAATTCAGCAATGCTCACAATAACAATCACGAACAGCACAAATATTTCGCGCAATTGTGGGGATTCGATGGATCTCTCTCTCTCTCTCTCTCTCTCTCTCTGCTGAGCCAGAAAATAAAATAAATCTTATATCTGCTTTGAAGTATTTACACAACATTTCCATTATCTGAATTTACGTATCCTACACTTTAAAATTATTATATCTTTCTAACAATTTCCTGGATTTCATTATCTCATATGAAAAAAGGAGGATGTTATACATTTCTGTAATTTTTTTTTTCGCGTATTAACACAGTAGCATTATTCAATGATAGTAGAATTTTTGCGTGAACGTTAACAATCGACATGATTTGTAACATTGCTGCTGGTGTTAAGGGAGTTTGTGTCAGTTTTCAACTTCAGCAAATATATCGTTATCTCCATTTTCTGCTTTCATTATTACAAGTGCACATACCTATATTCGCGTCTGTAACGAGGTTGTAATTCGACCCCTTGGTGCCGTATCGTATGAAACACTCAATTAGACAATATAAACAATAATTTATTTTCAGTAACCACACCACACGCATATATCAAATGACTTCGTGTAACATACATTTCAATGCATTCACGTTTGCACGATCATTTTTATACCTTTAATTTCCATTCCCTTATAATATTCCATAAAGAATGGAATAAATTACGACCGCAGTTCCTATAATACAGTATACATCTTCATTACTAACAACGATTCGTTTTCCGGTCCATTTAAAGGTAATAATCACACAGCCTTCCTCATTACAGGCAATTTATTTTAATGTAGCGGCAGTTTTCTTTTGTCCTTCGCTGTATTCTATGAGATACTTCCCTATTGCTATCGATTATCGAAGCTATCATAATTATCCAGTAAGCAGAGACACATTTTTACACATGCAGCTGTCTGCACGTACATTTTGTCGATTAATCGAACTTGATGCTAGGCAATCAACATTTCAATTCCCTTTCCAGTTACTGGCTGTAAATGTTTCTCTGATTCGAAATTGACCTTTAAGCCCTACTGAGCTTAAATTGTGCTTCTCTCGTACGACTATTATTACTACTGTTACAATTTCTATTATTATACCGATTTTCTATGTGTTAGTGCATTTAAAATATTAATTTCCTTTCAGAAGGTTTCTAGCACATGTTACAGGTTTGAAAGTATGTAATCTACACCTATATTTAAAATTCCATATTTGTTGACTCAGTTTTCAGCTCAACTGACCAGTTTCTGCCTCAAATGTACAGTCACTCATTAGAACTACTATATAATCCAGCCCTGGGCATAAAGGGGAAAGGAAAAGGAAAGGAGATACCCCTGCTCGGCTTCACGGCTTTAGAAATGAACACACACTAAGGCACTGTGACTCAGTGGTGGATTTTAGGCGGCAAGCGATAGGCGAAAGCTATGTTGCATGCATTATATTACAATACTTCACTCAGCAATGCTTACTCACACAAGCAAATAGAAAACCATTCGAACTGAGATAAAGATACATTTAATGAAATATGTTGCACAATATTAAATATCTACGCCAACCCTGTCCAAACGGCGCTCATTGAAGGCGAGTACTCAGCTGAAGGAGAAGAGTCGAAGAAATAACTCGCGAGCGCAGAGTAGGGGTGGTATCGTTGTGGTGGAGGAGAAGAAAGAGTGGGATGCTCTAGTTAACTGTTCCGAATTCTTCAATATTCTTTTGTCTCTTGAGTTGTGATTGTCAGTAGTGCATAATGGACGTAGGAAAACGAAAGAAACGTGATCACCAACCATGTTCTTTTCATATGTTATGGGAAGGATGTTACTTTTTGTAGCAGCTGGACAATATTCTCAGTGCGCCACTATGACATCATACATAAATATGACAATTTTTCAAGTTCAGTCTATAAGATTTATCTATTTTCCAAATGTTTATTTGCTACAACATTGTATATAGAATATTAACGTTTTCGCCTTTTCGGCATCATCAGATATTGTTAAGAAACACGTAATCTAAACCTTGAACAAATTAAAAAAATGTACATTGTAATATGCATGACAAATAGATTTTCGTGAGTTTTATGTAGTATGTCTTATAAGTAAAAAGGTTTATGTAGAAAAAGATTTCCAGGAAATACAGTAGCGTGCAAATTAATCCGAACAAGACATATTTTTACATTTTCTGTCATTGTTGGCCTCACAGCTGCTCATACCGCTTTAATTGACATCTGTAGTACGTGTAATTCCATTGTTGAAGGTCTGTCATTATTTTTTTTATAACATGTGACATTTTGCATGTCGTTTTGTACTTATAAGCATTTCAGTTCTGTTGAAGACTTAATACTGCAATCCTGTGTACATTCTGTCGTCTTCACAAATGGATACAACTCCACGAAAACGGTCTAAAATTATAACATTAGCAGAGCATTCTTCTATGACACAGAGGCAAATTGCTGCAAATGTCACATCGGTTTAACTACTGTTAATTCGATCATAAAACGATACAGGGAGACTGGATCCATCACACCCCAGAAAAAAGGAAACTGTGGCCGGAAAAGGAAGACTTCACTTGCAGATGATCGTTTAGTTGTCAGGAAAAGTAAATTAAATCCTAGACTAACTGCTGTCGACTTAACCCGCGAATTAATGGCTAACACTGGGGCGAATATTCACGTCACAACAGTGCGGCGTAGGCTTTTGGAAGCTTGACAAAGGGCTCGTAAGCCTATTAAGAAGCAACTGCTAACCCCTGTTATGTGCAAAAAACGCTTAATGTGGGCAAAATTACATCAACACTGGACAGTGAATGACTGGAAGAATGCACTTTTTCCGATGAGTCTCATTTCGAGGTCAACGGCCACCGTGTTTCTTACGTACGGAAAGGATCCGAAAAAGTAACAGCAGCTCATCTCCAACAAGCACCCAAATACCCACCTAAAGTAATATTTTGGGGTTGTTTTACACATGAAGGGCCTGGAGCATTAATACCTATCAAGGGAATGATGAATTCTGACAAATATATTCACTTATTGGAAACCAGAATCGTACCCCAGCTGCAAAAATCATTTCCGGATGGCAGAGGTGTGTTCCAACAAGACCTGGCACCATGCCATACGTCTCGAAAAACTACAGAATTCTTCAACAAGAAGAATATTCAGGTACTCCCCTGGCCAGGCAACTCACCCGACATCAACCCCATTGAGAACTTGTGGTCAATTTACAAAAGAAGAATGCAAAAAATGGATTGTTCTACAAAGGAGAAGATGATTTCAGCCCTCATTGGTGTATGGTTTCGCGATGAAGAAATGAATATTTGTGGGAAATTAGTGGAATCCATGCCATATCGTCTCAGAGCTGTTATTAGGAACAAGGGAGGCCACATAGATTACTGAGGTATGTCTTCGATCCTTTTTTTTTATCCCGTTTGAGTGTTTTTGCATAAGTAATTACGTTGTTCGGATTAATTTACACGCTACTGTAGAAATTTGGAAGGTCGATATGATTGCAGATACTACTGTATCTTCTTTTTACTACTGTATCTTCTTTTTTACTACTGTATCTTCTTTTTATATTGCTTGTATTATTTTATTTGTATTTCTATTTGTTTGTTTTGTAATTATATTTCTTTATTCTGTATATTTGAAATAAAATATATGTATGTATATATATATATATATATATATATATATAACTCATGTTACAAAACACATATGAAATGATTAAAATGACAAGCATATTATATTATATCTTGTATTAAATTATTAACAAAATACGAATGTCAGCAATAATTAATATTGGTGGAAAAGACTTAATTGTTGAATTTTATAATTAATTATGAGTAGAATGGTGATGTAATATCAATATATTTAAAAGACAATTTATAAAATCAATAATAGATGATTAATAAAATTAATAATAAATAATGATAAAATTTGATAAAATCTTATGTGTCGTATGTTGCCATGCTGTTACAATTGATCCTTAGTAGTTGTTTAGCAATATATTTGGCTGTTCTTCATTCATCAATCTTGAATCTGTAAAACACATGTTTCAATGCTTTATCTAAGAAATATATGGCTAATAAATTTTAAAGTGAATGATCGTATCCTGCTAAAAACTTACTTATTGATTGCGTATATAAGTACTGCATTCAAATAGTAGCAAACATCATTGTGTTGGTAGCAACATATGCTTGTAGGTTTTAGAATGGGTGATATACTGAAATAAAGGAAAAATGTGTAAATTTGGATCAAAAGTTTTACTTATAAGACATACTACATAAAACTCATGAAAATCTATTTGTCATGCATATTACAATGTACATTTTTTTAATTTGTTCAAGGTTTAGATTACGTGTTTCTTAACAATATCTGATGATGCCGAAAAGGCGAAAACGTTAATATTCTATATACAATGATGTAGCAAATAAACATTTGTAAAATAGATAAATCTTATAGATTGAACTTGAAAAATTTTCATTATATTATATTAGATTTATCTGAAGACAAAATGAATTGTAAAATACCATACATAAAGCTGTGTATGATGATTTTGTTGGCGAAGATCACAAGAGAAAAGTTGACGAGTTAAAACCATCTCTATACCCTGAAGTAGGTTATAAATGTATCGTTACATTTTGAGTGGTTTTAAGGGAACTGGGTAGTGATACTGTGCGATTAAAAAATTTCAATACAAAAGTTTAGTTGAATATTTCTAGGCTTCTAGTGCTCAGAAAGGAATAAAAATTTCCAGGCTTATGCAATCAATCATTCTGAATTCAATGGTATAAAAGACAACTAATTAGTTTCGTATCCAAGTGCAAAAGAAAGGCCCTAACTGATAACCTGTTTTCCAACTTTGCTAGGTGTACCTCATTCTTCAGGTGCACATTACTTGCTACTATCTTCACTCATATACCTTGTATTTTTTTAAGTTATCCAGTATTGTGTATTGTAAATTCCAAAGCAAAATTTAGTTAAATATTTCACCCCTAGTGAAACAGAAAAAAATACTGAATTTTGTTTAAAATTTTTTACAATTTTTTCAATGCATCTACATTTTTTTCTCGTGTTATGTGTGTGACATTCTTAAAACCGTAGGTCTACAATGTACAACACAGGCTGCAGAAAACACTGTAAAAATTTCATGTAAATTGATTCAGTAATTTCAGAGAAAAATGCACTTAAGTTTGAAAATGTCAACTTATGGAAAACTGTACAAAAAAAAGAATGTATGAATTACATGCACCGCCAAATTTAAAGAGGTATCTGCAGAAATGCCCTCCACAATATTTACATTGTTTTAAAGACCAGTTTTGCAATTTATTTTAAAACACAAAATAAAAAATCGGATTTTTGACCCCTAATCACTACCTGGTTCCCTTAAGCATTTAAGAAATATGTTTGTTTTATTTATAAAATGCTACAAAATTAAGAGCACACAATTCCTTTTATTTAGTAAATCTATATTACAATAAATTTTTAAATATTGTAATAACGATATTTATTAATTTCTGTGCAGTCTGTTTCTACAGTTCATAAAAATTACTTAAATCAGAAATGCAATAGTTAGAAGTAGACAACAACACTAAACAATACTATTAATACTAATGAAATAACTACTACTACTACCACTACTACTACTACTACTACTACTACTACTACTACTACTACTACTATTACTACTACTACTACTACTACTACTGATAATAATAATAATAATAATAATAGGCCTAATAATAATGAAACAGGATCGCAGTATTAAACGTAAAATACATTGAAAAAAATTTCCATCTGGAATGACAATAAAGTTAATGAACATAAATTCCAAATTGTATAGGTAGAAAACTTTTAATATATAGGACTCTGACCAATATACTCTCAAAACGAATACAAAGAAAATCAATTAACTTTAACTCCATAAGAAAAAGCGCTGTCTTCTGTGTATGTGTATACATTTTCAGTCCCTATAAACTCCCAATCCCTCTTTTACCTCTTATCCCCTCTCACTCCTTTTCCGTACAGCGGCCGAGCGTTCTAAGCAATCTGTTCCGCTCGTGAGTCGCGAGTCTGCTCAGTGAGTACAAATCGTGTACAGTTCTGATCTATGCAATGCAAACACGCGCTCTCAGAGACGCCCTGTGGTCTCCACTGAAGGGCTGATGCCTGAAAATTATTAGTTTTGTCTAACCGTGGTAAAAAGTTATCTTTTATTGCATGTAAGCTGCCTTTAAAAAAATACTTTGTATTATTGTTATTAAATCCAAGTGGTATTTTGTGTATGATTAGTCTTCCTGTTATTCACAAACTTATTCACAGGTACACGAATAGACGTAATCAACAGATCTGCGACAAAATCTATCTAGACAAGATATCAGCGCAGCGTACGTAGGACTCGGGGTAGCAAGGCAAAGCCGGGGGTGTGGTTATTGCGGTGGGTAGAGGGAGGCGGTAGGTATACACTGTACAGTACCAGTATATGTATACATCTCTTCCATAGTGAAATATAGTGCATCGATATTCGTAACTGACGGCGCATCATATATGTTAAAAGCAGGCAAGAAACTAACAGAATATCATTTAAACCATACTTACAACTTTTTGAATTAGATTTACAGGTCATTAAATTACTATTATGTCCATCATGATATGCTATTGTATATCTGAACAGTGTCATTGTTTATGTGACGTACCACAGCGCCATCATTATTTGTTTTTAAAGTGTATAGTTGACGTGCATGCAACCTGATGCCAAAGTAAATTATGTCGCAGCTCTGGTAATCACACAGTACAGTACGATTATTTAGTTCTGACAGTCCCCGGCGATGTGAGTCTGGGTAAGGAGAGAACATTTAGTTTCGCTAAGGGGTGTTTGGGTTAGTCTCTCGCTTGCCGTCGGAGCGATCGGATGTCATGCATGGTATAGCGGTGTGTTTCCAGTACAGTTAAGCTGTACTGCATTTCTTTAGCGACCGCTCGTCCTTTTCTCTACTCCGGAGCTCTCCCTACTGCGTATTTCGCGTCGCTGAGCTGTTAGGAGTAAATAATTGGTCTGTACCGGGAAGAGACCGCAGCGTGAACTGTTGACTCGCAACTTGCTCTCCGTACAAAGCGAAGGTAGGCCTATATAGTATGCTTGACGTACGCCTAACTTGTATTCAAAGTAACCAAACGTAGGACTTCAATTATTAGGGAACATAAAAGGGCGGGATCAGAGCTCTAGACAAGAAGCGATAACAGCAGGACTGGGTCTCCAAGAGACTGTTCGCGGAAGGTGATGAGTTGTGCAATCAGGAATAATTATATTTGGGGTTCTAATCCATTATTGACGTGGATAATGACTAATGACATTGCTGGTAAGTTGGGACTCAGACCGGCTGATTTCTCTGTCGGGGTGGGAGAAAATTTGCTAGAAAATGGAAAACCAGAAGACATTCTTTAATATTTACAGGAATTACCTATCGACATCAGAAGTTTCCTTTAAGGTCAATACTAGCCATTTACTCTTCTCTTTCAGCCATGCTTGTCTTTTGTTGTACAGTGTACAGTACATGGAAGTTTATTGGGTTTCTCTGTTTTATGTTGATTTACATTACGGACTTTAAGTTAAAAAAGAGAGGAGTGGGGAAAAAGGGTGGATTTATAAACTGCAGAGAGAGCTGCATCATATAGGAATGGGATGGGTGTGGGTAAAAGGGGAAAATAATAGAAGAAATGTATGGCGTAATGTGAACATGCGTTTAATTGACATTGAGAGGCAAGAGATTGAGCTCCAATGTTCGGAAAAGTCCTCACTACATTTACAATCAGATCTCATGCTTAAATGGGGGAAGTGTGATTACATAAATTCTTGTAACAAAGACAGCAGAGCAGGTTTAGCGTGGCTAAGATTGGGGGCTGGAAGAGTAATAAAACTGTCACCGAACAAGGAGAGCGCCTCTGTCCTTTGTGTGGGGAAAAGGCCTCCTGGAGACACATTTTATCCTAGTGTGACGAAACGGAACATATCCGGAAAAAATATCTGCCACCCTCAGTGCTAATCAGAATAGGGGTTCGCTTCGATGTCTTGACCTCATGGGGAATAAAGAATGCTAACAAATGGTTGGATTGTTTCTCTTGAAGGCGAGAAAGCTTAGAACTTCAGCTGTTTAAGTTTATGATGACAATTTATGAAGGGATAATAGTAACTATTCAATTATACGCTTTTATGCCTGTTTGTATGTTAGGTTAGAATATATTCTATAATGTGTTTTGTTTGTGTCATTTTCATATTATTCTGTGTGTTCTTTTGGAGAGTGGTTGTGTCTAATCATAGGTGAGAGGGGTGAACCCTACAAAGTAGAACTTGCTTTTATGCAACACGTACGGTCAAAAGACCCGTGCATTGGATTTAAGAGAAAATTATGATAGTGTAGTGTATCTGTATGTATAAATTGCTGAATAAATCCATCTATGTAAAAAAATAAGTTAATATATTTAGAGAGAAATGTTTATTTGAAAATCATGGTTAGATAAAACACTACTTCCCTTCGGAATTTTATTAAAACTCTTGCTTACAGGTTAAAAGCCTTTGGGAATTTCCAGTAATTGTTTTTGGTTTCGGAATGATATTTAATCTCGCTCTGTAGGATGCACGTCCCGTGACAATACTCTTTAATTGTTATGGTGAACAAGGATTTCCTGGTATCTACATCCTGAAAGGCTCCATAGCAACTTCTGCCTACGAATGCTGGGTTAATTTTATTGAATTTTATATTACTATTTGAAACATTACAATGAGAAATCCAGATAGTAACAGACAGAGGTAATCAAATGCAACTTCATCCGATCATTATTATTGTTTTGTAATTTTCTGAACGTAAAATTTGTCATAAGACACGTCATAAATTAAATACATTTCAATGCCTATATCAATCAATCCGTAACACGGATAGCTCATGAAGGATCGATGACAAGCTGCTGCTGCCTCACGACCACGTGCCTTAAGAGAGGTGAACGATCATTCAACCAGAAAGGGGATATCATGTGGTCAACACGATCCTCCCAGCCGTTATAGATGTTTTTCGGAACTGAATTTCGCTACTTATCTCAGCTCTCCAAGTTCATCATGATGCTGTGGGGGCACCGGTCCCATACACTGGACGAAACTTCGTGAGAAAATTCCTTTTCCTAGAGGAACAGCGGATATAGGGTCCTCAGGCAGAAGTATTAGATCATAGTGCAAAAATCCAAGACTTAATTGAGAATCAAACACATGCTTTTCGGTTTGTATTTTAGTAGATCAATCAATATATGAGGCGATCCATTCCAAAACTGGCTATGTGCATTTTTTTTTTTAAATTGAGACTACTTAAGGGATTAACGTATCACATGTCAGACTATTCATCTAAACCAGCGGTCATCAGCAGAGCACCCTCGGGCTAGCGTCTCTTACTCGCGGATAAGAGACCGCACTATGGTGCATCCGTGGCTGCTGGCGGGTATGCTCTCTCGCGCTTCCTCTTGCACGACGGGGCATATTACGTTGCATCGCTTACACTTTACCCATTTCAGAGAGTGCTGACGACCACTGGTCTGAACTGTCTATTTGCTTGTTATTTTTAATGTTAAAAACTAAGTGTCATTCCAAAACTTTCTATTGTTTGGAGTTCTGTCGTACCAAAACTGGCTTTTTGCACCAATGAGAGTTTAGTGTAGGTTCAGGTAGCCTATCATTCTGCTTCTTACATGACATTTCTCTAACCTTGTGATCAAGAAAAACCTACTTTTATTATTTGAAGCAATACGTTTTTCTGCTTTCCTGAAAAAAATTGTGAACGTGCCCATAGCCAGTTTTGGAACGGACAGCCTCATATGGACATTATACGTCAAACATACGTATTTTAGTTAATTACTTTTAACTTACTAATAATGGTAATAATAATAATAATAATAATAATAATAATAATAATAATAATAGGCATAATAATATCATTATCATCATCATCATCATAAACGTCCTTGAATAATTCGTATAATAAACTTCCTGCGGGAAATCGAACCCAGATCTCTTCAATTTGTTCCTAAACATGCTGTCGCTTAAACACGGCACAGAACTTTAATTAATAACAAGGCAGTCAAGCGAAAGAATGTTACGCCATGTTTCAGTTGCACTCTGTTAATTGCTAGACCATTCATTTCAAAATGACGGTCTTGTCATTCTTGAAGTGGGAGCCACACACACTAATTAAAAATTATTAAATGGATCTAGTTAGGTTTAGGTCAGTCCAATTAGTTGCTTTCGTCTACCATGTAGAACATAAGATAGGCCTATAAGGTTGTTTATTATTACTTACTTACTTACGGCTTTTAAGGAACCCCCAGGTTCATTACCGACCTCACACAAACCCGCCATCACTCCCTATCCTGTGCAAGATTAATCCATTCTCTACCATCATATTCCACCTCCCTCAAATCCATTTTTATATTATCCTCTCATATACGTCTCGGCCTCCCTAAAGGTATTTTCCCTCCAGCGTCCCAACTAACACTCTATATGCATTTCTGGATTCGCCCATACGTACTACATGCTCTGCCTATCCAAACGTCTGGATTTAATGTTCCTAATTATGTCAGATGAAGAATACAATGCGTGCAGTTATGCGTTGTGTAACTTTCTCCATTCTCCTGTAACTTCATCCCTCTTAGCCCCAAATATTTTCCTAAGAACGTTATTCTCAAACCCCTTAATCTCTGTTCCTCTCTCACGTCCTTGCTTGTAACTTTCGACTCGGTCATTTCCGGACCAGGGTTCCTTATCTCAAATTGATATATGTGCCCTTCGCCATCATCCCTGAAAGTTTGTAACACCACCTCGGAAACACCCTGTATAATGACCACCGATCGAAATACCCCTCATTTCTCGTGAAAAACAAAAACTGAATAGACTATAGACTATAGTGGTCAACAAACAGCTGGGTACATTAAGAAGATTGAATTGAATCAACAATTAAATTGTTATCATAATAACCATACCTATAGCGCCTTTGTATAAAACAAATGAGGTATTGCACAGGGATACAAAAAATTTATACTTTTTTCGGTGAATACCACAAAAATTATGGGTATAATTTAAAAAGTACTCCAGGACGTTATAATTCGCACAATGGTCGCAAAAATATTTTAATCCATGGCTGATATCAAAACCAGTTTTTATTTCACCGTCCTTAGCAACCTAAACAATTGCTTTGTTCACAACAGCGAATTAATTTTTTTTAAATCACTCTCTCCATGACAACCAAATTAATAACAATGAAATCCATACATTCGGCTACGCCTCGGGCGCTAAATTTTTCATTCGCTGATAAAATCTAAGCCTCCTTTCTTATGCTATACTGTTTCCATAAAATATTTCTTTCTAAATACAAGTTTCGACGTACCTAAGCTTTTTGTAAAAATACTCTTATTCAAATTTAGTTGTAATTATGCGGTACCCGTTTTTGAAAAACTCTGTAAGCTATGAATGAAAACGAAGGATTCATTAATTTTAATTGAATTTTATGTTTAATTAAACTTTTCATAAATAACTTAATATTCACGAAAAGTAGTAAGCTAGATGCATAATTATGAATTCGCTGAATTTTATTGGTTCTTTTTTATACTGTAGGAATATCTAAAAACTACAAAATTACTAACATAATATGCTAACATTTGCATGATTCGAAGAGAACGTTAGCAATATTAGTATTTGTTTTGAAGATTACTCTTCCCTAACGGATTGAGGACTTGCTCGTCCGAAATCAAAACAACAATAGTTTCGTAATGCTTATAATCCGCTCAATGTGTGCATGAACATGGTAGATTCCCTCACGTTGACCAGCCACACACAAGCGAAAATAGAGCTCAACTCACTACTGGCCGACAAATAAGAAATCCACCGGAGGCTGGATTCTCCCTTTGCCTTTGACGGCAGTTAAAGCGGAATGTGGGCAACTGGAAAGAGAGTAATTCTGAAACAGCCAGCCTGATTAGAGTGCATAATTAGGGTTAATGCAGTAGATCACAGTGAAACGTGTTTGCTTTTAGATTTGTGTCACTCACATCACAGCGACCAGTTTTACAAACACAGTATTCTGTAGCACAAATCTTCTGTCACGCGGAAGTTATACGCTGAATAAAATAAAGAAATTGTGTGTATTATTACTGTCTTTAAAAGGAAATAGAAGCATAATATGAAACTATCTTAATTTACCAAGCTTTATCAACAGCAATCTCGCTAGAGGTTTTGATTTATTTAGAGAAAATCAAAACTCGAGTGGAATTTAATTAACTATACATGATTAGAAGAAACTACATAAGGATTAGAAGAAATAAAGTACTATAATACAATTAAATATTAATTGATTTACTAAAATTAGATTTCACTAATCTTAGCTTCACCAAAACGTTTGAACGGAGCCGCCATTTTCACTTGACTAACTATGAAGTGAACAAATGACGATCGCAAAGCATGTTTTATAATATCTTAAAGAATCTGCAGTTTGAAATGTTGGCAAACAAAGAAACAAATAGTAGGAAGGTGATAAAAACAGAAGAAAGTACAGTACTGTTTGTGAAATGTGCAACATCCAGAAAGAATGGCCCGAATTACTCCAAACTCGGGAAATGTGTACAACAGTGTACCACCAATAATTGATTACGTTTCCAGAGACATGGCTTACACATAGGCCTAACAGTGACGTCTCTTGTGTCACAAGCAAGGTCAGTGTTATGCCTTGCTCAGTCGGTGCAGACCTTCCAAACGAAGTGGAAACATGAAAGCTAGTGCAGGTATGCCTCATCGACGTGGAAGGGCGCAATATCAGCAAGCGAGTTCGAACGGGGCAGAATGGTTGGTCTCCGGGCAGTAAGTTTGTCATACCGTGATATTTCGGCTTGTACAGGGCATGCTGCTATGACACTGATGCGTGTGTGGAACCAGTGGATAGAAGACGGTCGTATGCAGAGACAAGCGGGTAGTAGACCACGTAATGTGACCACAGCATGGGATGACCGCCATCTTGTCCGCATGGCCGTGACGGACCGTACAGTTTCATTCACAATGTTAAGTCGACGTTGGAGTACTGCAACGGATGTAGACCTGTTTGCGTCAACGGTTCGTCGCCGTCTTTTGAGGGCTGGACTAGTGGATCGCATGCCGTTGCGTCGGCTTCCATTGTCCAGAAACCACCAACGCCTCAGATTGCAATGGGCACGTGAACGGCGCCATTAGAGAGGTTTTAGAATCCGAGGTACTGCCCCTCCTTCAGGCAACTCCACATGCCATATTTCAGCAAGACAATGTCCGGCCACATTTGGCGAGGATTGTGCAAGCCTTCTTCGAAGAACAACGGGTATCACTGCTTCTCTGGCCTGCATGTTCGCCAGACATGTCGCCCATCGAACATGTTGTTCGGCAACTTGTTCGTCATGGTCCTCCAGCACCCACTCTTGACGCTTTGTGGACTCGCATACAAACTGCGTGGAGGGAGATTTCCCAGGAACATATCCAGGCCCTCTTTGATTCCATGCCACGACGCTTAGAGACTCTGATTGCAGCGCATGGAGGCTGGATTTTCAGTGAATGATCTGTCCATGGGCAGGACACTTAGGTATGTATGCATGTATGTATGTATGTTTGTATGTATGTATGTTACTAGAGACTCACCTTAGAGCAGTACGCTGATAACATCGCATGAAAGGACAAATAATTCAGCGTTGGCAGATTTTGCAACTTTTTTGTCCAAAGATATAGGCCTATGCTTAGAGAAATATTTCCCGCGATTATTTCGATTCTGATTTTGTCCTTCAGTGTTTTTGGACGAGGTGTAAGTCCTCTAAAGGTCTTATCTACTTGGTGTATACAGCAGTTTTTAGAAAAAGCTCTCTAAATTAAATGAAATAAAATAAAGTAAAAGTAAATATAAGAATAAGTATAAGTATAAAAACCATAGTCAGTTATCATATTCTCAACGCCGCCTAATAAACATAATGAAATAATGTTGGCGTATTAAAACTCTGTTAAAGTTGGTATGACTATTGTCTGAATCCGAATCTCGTATAGGCTATATAGACGGATATAGATGGCGGTGCATATTCTGAGCGCACGTTTCTAAACAACAATACATACGAACAGTTTATTTATGAAACGCTTTGTCTAGTTTTGTCAACATATGAGTGAAAATATGAGTGTTAATCCCGAGGAAATTTCAATCCGAGCCAGAAACATTGATTCGGAGCTTCTGCCAGCAAAATCTGTGCAGCAGTATGAGAAAGAACGCATTTTATTGAAAGACTGGTGCAGGGTACGCGGTGTTTCATAATGAAGCAATGTTGACTTTTATTTGTTGTTATTTGATGAAGTACGTAGGTGTTTAAAACTCTGTTAAAGTTGGTATGACGATTGTCACTGCTGTCTGGAACCGAATCTCGTATAGGATATGTACGAATACGGATTTAGACGCGCGGCTCTGCGTTGATTTTGTTTAAAACGGCGCTAAAGGTTACCGTGACGACTTTAGCGGCCTAGGCTGATAATAACCCGAAAAGCAACTATTTTAGAAAGCATGCACTAAAAATAATTTAGGAGATAAACTATCATAAAATTAATAAGACGAAAATATCCTTGACTTGCAATATTTCTTGTACTTTGAAACTGTAATTTAATGAGAATTGTGTTACAATTAACTACTTCATGAAGATAATTTTAATGCGGCAGGCTAATCTATTGTATAGTTTATATACGTCGTTTTTAACAGATTATTTTACGACGCTTTATCAACATTTTAGGTTATTTAGAGTCTGAATGAGATGAAGGTGATAATGACGGTGAAATGAGTCCGGAGTCCAGCACCGATAGGTACCCAGCAATTGCTCATATTGGGTTGAGGGAAAACCCCGGAAAAAGCTCAACCAGGTAACTTGTCCCGACCAGGATTCAAACCCGGGCCATCTGGTTTCGCGGCCAGACGCGCTTACTCCATAGGTGTGGACTATACGTCGTTGCAAATCCAGTTTCTTCTTGAAATATTATTTACAGAAACGTTGGGCAAATTAGATTTATTGAAACTATGGTACTCTTTTATATAATGTAAGCCTAGTCTTAAAAATGGGATGGAAGTCTATAGTCTACCATCTTCTGCTCCTTCCATACAAGTATCACCTTCGACGTGAATATAATTTTCAGTAATTGACTGCATTTGTCGATTAGAAAAAAGCATTTGGTAATATTAATGCGATTAAACGGGGGGGGGGGGGAAATTACGAAAAACCTTTTGCAGACAGTAAGAAGCTTATATGAAAATAAAATAATGAAACAAAAAGAAAATTAACAGTAGCAAAGATGGAGGTTATATGACCTCTTTTATCTGAACGAGAAACTTTTAAGAGTGAAACAGTGTGAGAGAGAAAACCGATTACAATAATTATACTTGAGTGCAATAAAACAAAATTCTTGTAAGCAGAAGATGGATTTGAATGTACTATACATATAAATATGAAGGTCGTTTCATAAGTCATGGCAACTATATTATACCAGTCAATAAAGCTGCAGAAATAGAAATTCACTATATGTGATTGAAGGTAATTGAAATGTGGTCGCAATGCTAGTATGAAATTGGGTCCGAATACAGGAGGCTATGGGTAAGGGAAATTGAAAGATGCGTAAATAGAAACCATTGTTTTATTATGCACAAAAGAAAACAAAGTAGGCCTACATTACTCACAGCTAACACCCTTCAAAATAATTCCCCAAGGCTTCCACACATCTTTGCCAGCGATGATGCAGGCGTTGAATACCATCGACTGTGTGCGATTCGTCTATGTGTCCATCTCTCGTCGAAACGCTATTAAGATGTCCTCCCTGTTTGCAAACGGCTTCCTACGCAGAGGCTTCTTCAATGGCGGAATGAGATCAAAGTCGCATGGACTGAGATGAGGTGAGTTAGGGAGGGTGTCCCAAGATCTCCCATCTCCACCGCTGCAAAAAGTTCCTGACAGGAGCTGCAGTGTGGGCTGTTGCGTTATCATGAAGGATTATGGCATAGCCAGCAGTGCTGGACGTGTCCTCCGAATTGTACGACGCAGATGGTACATCAGGAATGATCTCTAGTAGGCCTATTGGGTATTGGCAGTGTGGCTCGTAGCTCAGAATGGCACTGACGAGCATTTGGGCCACAAAGAACTGCAATTTTCACTTATGGCCGCTGTTCAACTTTACTTACATCCATCTTGGAGCATAGTCTCTAGCATACTAACTTTTGCGTGTGCTGCCAACTAGCCACCAATGCACACAGACGCAGTGTGGCGGTGGCATCCCATACAGTGTAGGTTACAACAGGTGTTCGAACGTATATACGTATATACAGTATTACGTAATTCAGAAAATATCAGTGGCGTAGCGTCAATGTAAGCTAAAAGCTTAGCTTCCCCAGTTAATATTAATTTCATAGTAAACCTGCAGTTTATGGACAAAATTATTTATTAATTTTAATAGAATTTATATTTACGCGTTAAGTATTGTGATGCGGCAGCTCAGGATGATTTGTAATGCAGCAGTAAATAAGAAGCCTGCACACACCAGCTTCCAAGCAGACTGGTTTCTTCTGTGTAATCCACCCGCAGATTTTCCATCCCTTTCTAACTAAACTACCTTAGTCGCAAGGCTCGCAAGAAGCTAGCTTTAACATTTAAAATAAGTAGTTTCCGAGTTATCCCTTTTCGTCAGTTGTGTTCAGTTGAAGTGTTAGTGTGTATTGTGGCTGATATAATAAATAATGAGCGAAATAACAGTTCCTGACACTAATTTACTTGAATTTTTAGGACAATTGTATTATCAAGACTGACTTACGAACAAAAGTGTGATTTAAAAAAGAAATGACCGAGTCCCTTGCTGTCAATGAAGGACACAACCAAAATACAGACGCATAGTTACGTAATGATACTAATATTGTGATTTCTCTAAGTATGACAGGGAGTGAGCTAATGTTATACTTATACGTGTCTATTTATTAAGAGATATGTGTAAACCGTGAAATCGTATTTTACTACGTATCATTTGAGGTCATGCCTTATCGGTGTTACTTACGATGTTCCAACCAATCTTCGACTGCTGACTTGACATTGACTACTATTTATTTTAAGACTGTATTTTTGTAATACGTTTTCTCATATTGCATGAAAGACAACTTGAGTTAGCTTCCTCTGCTCAAAATTTCATGCTACGCCACTGGAAAATATAACATAGTTGCCATGACTTGTGAAATGACCCTCGTGTAAGAAAAGTAGGCTATAACAAGAATATGACAAGAGTAAATTCTTAAAATCTCACAGCACAACGGAAGTAATGACCTTTAAAAAAGATTTTTTACAAAATAAAATATTACCTTTTAAAACAGCTTTTATTTTAAGTATTTCTAATGTAATTTTGCTTCCTGGACAATATACACGAAAAGGAGGCGCGCGCTAGAGTCGCGGTTAAGGCATAAGGCCTGGTTCAAAATAAACTGGGAACGAAAAACGATAACGAGAACGAGAACGGTAAGATTGCTGAAATATAATACTTGAATGTGTCCATTCACAAGTAACGAGAAGCTGTCCGGAGCCCGGGAACAGGGACATGAAAGTTCACTTCGCCGTCTCGTTTCCGATCACAGCCTCTAGATTCAGACCAACATCATCATAAAGCTATTGGTTGACGTATATTTTGTAGCAAGGAGGGCGTGACATAATTTCTTCTTTAACCATAGTTTCTAAATAACTCAGAAATTCAGCATAATTACTTTCAACATATGCTACGTGTATATGACGTGTACGTGTATGTGACTAATTACCACGTGAATTGAATTTTTAAATATTCTATATCATAAATTTTGAAGTTGGTTAACCTGTGTTTGTGTTGTCTGGCTGTACTCATGAGAGAATGCCATTGGTCAATTACACACAAATAACATCGGAATGCGTAATATCGTAAATTTTCCAAGAGCCCTTTATCAGAGATTCACACGTTTGAGTTGATACGGACGTTTAGAAAGGATGCCACACAAGAGAATGCTAGGGAAGATAATGATTTCGGAGAGGGAATAGAAGAAAGGAAACGGTAGAACACAAGAATGCTGGATAGATGGGTTGAGAAGTATGGAAACTAAGAGCCAGTGTAAGGAAGATACCATGGACCTCTAGAGAGATCTTTGGGGATATAAGATCGTTTTGGGACGAGAACTATAATACTTATTTACTTACATTGGTCCCTATCCTGAGCAAGATTAATCCAGTCCCTACCATCGTATCCCACCTCCCTCAAATCCATTTTAATATTATCCTCCCATCTGCGTCTCGGCCACGCCAAAGGTCTTTTTCCCTCCGGCCTCCAAACTAACACACTATATGCATTTCTGAATTCTCCCATACGTGCTGTAAGACCTGCCAATCTCAAACGTCTGGACCTAATGTTCCTAATTATATCAGGTGAAGAATAAAATGCGTGCAGTTATACGTTGTGTAATTTTCTCCATCTCCTGTAACTTCATCCCTCTTAGCCCCAAATATTTTCCTAATCACCTTATTCTCAAACACTTTTAACCTCTGTTCCTGTCTCGAAGTGTGAGTTCATGTTCCTCAACCATATAGAACAACCGGTAATATAACTGTTTTATAAATTCTAACCTTCAGCTTTTTTTGAAACCAGACTGGATTACAAAAGCTTCTCAACCGAATAATAACAGGATTTCCCATATTTATCCTACGTTTAATTTTCTCCAGAGTCTCATTTATATTTGTTACTGTTGCTCCAAGATATTTGAATTTTTCCACCTAGGCCTATTTGAAGGATAAATTTCCATTTTTTATATTTCCATTTCGTAGTATGTCCTGGTGACGAAGCATAATCATATACTTTGTCTTTTCGGAATTTATAGTAATAATAATAATAATAATAATAATAATAATAGTAGTAGTAGTGGTAGTGGTAGTGGTAGTGGTGATAATAATAAATACTAATATTCCAGTTTGAACTTAACTGGGATTTGAACTCAGACATCTGCTTGGAAAAGCGATCAACTTATCTCCCAGCCGAGCAGTGTAATTTGCCACCACTTGTGGATTAAGTCCGTGTGCTCACGGGATACTGTACATCTCAGGTGTCAAATTTATAATGTTCGCTGACCCAGTCAGTGAGTTGGGCTGACGCATGCAATGTCAAGCCTGTCTCATTAAAGTGAAGAGCTTGCGTGCGGCGCCGTCTCTTGTAATCCGTATACGCAGGGCCAACTACGCATTTTTTTCGCTTTTAATAGAGTGTTTCTTTCCTAACAAAAATATATTTCAGTACTTTTATGTACTATAAAAATTGCAGTCAGTTCTTTATGAGAATAAAGTTTTCAGCTAGTTCGACTATTAATTCAGTGTGCCCGAGTTAAATTGCATCAGAAAAGTGTACATTTATCTTTGCTTAATGGAAGGTCGATTTGACCTTTAATTTGAATTTGTCCTAGGCTATCTTACACAGAGGGACGCTCTGTAGCGTCGCAACTAAAGCGCACTACAAGCCGAAAGGTAGCGTATTCGAATCCCTAAGAGGTCATGGAATTTTCTCTATTGATCTAATCCCTACGGCCACTATTCGGTACTGGAGTTCATTCAGTCTCTAATAGAAATGAGTACCTGGGACTCTTCTTTAGGGGTAAAGGCGGCAAGAATGTAGAACTGACATCTACCGTACTCCAACCAGGAGAAAGTCTTAGGGGAATGAGACGCAGCGGGGTAATGCTGTGAATGAATGTTGATGTCATAAGATTTCGTAAGGTCACACACGTGGGTACACGCATGTCCATTGGTTAACTCTCAAAGCACAAACCAAAACACTGATACATACATACTTATACTACCCTAGTTACAAAATTAAATCACGGTTAATCTCCTGGTCTTTTAATCCCTCCATACAGGAAATAACATATGCAGGAGAGCGCAGGTTTTTTAAACTGACGTTATAACGGTAATATTATCTATCTACTTCGCTCCACTGGATGACGCAATAGTAAGCATATTCCTTTCACGGTTAATCTCCTCGTTGGAGAACAGTACTACTAATAAAGGAAGTGAGGAAGTGAAAAAGAAAACAACTTGGGATGTGAAGAAGGAAGAAAATGGACAAGTGAAGAAGGAAAACAGTGGGCATTTGAAGAAGGAAAAATGTGGAACGTGAAGAAGGAAGAAAGTGGATAAGTGAAGAAAACAGAAAGCGGGAAAGTGAAGAAGGAAGTGTGCAAGTGAAGAAGGAAGGAAGTGGAGTGGAGATGGGAGAAAGTTGTGGGCGGGAAGTGAAGAAGGGGGAAATTGGGAAGTGAGGTGAAGAAGGGAGATATTGGGGAGTGAAGTGAAGAAGGGAGAAAGTGGGTACGTGAAGAAAGCGGGAAATGAAGAAGGAAGAAAGTGGGATTGAAATGGGAGAAAGTTGTGCGAGAGAAATGAAGAAGGGAGAAATTTGGGAGTGAGGTGAAGAAGGGATAAATTGGGGAGTCAAGTGAAGAAGAGAGAAAGTGGGGAAGTGAAAAAGGAAGAAAGTTGGGAAGTGGAGAAAGTGGGAGAGTGATGTGAATAGGGAAGAAAGGAGGAAGCGGAGAAGGAAAAAAGTGAAGGAAGAAACATGTTTGGGGAGTAAAGAAGGAAGAAAGGTGGAAGC
The DNA here is from genome assembly GCF_040183065.1 of Periplaneta americana. Lineage (NCBI taxonomy): Eukaryota > Metazoa > Arthropoda > Insecta > Blattodea > Blattidae > Periplaneta > Periplaneta americana. The sequence continues at coordinate 167,336,394 of NC_091118.1, forward strand.
GGAGAAGGAATAAAATGAGGATGGAAACAATATAATTAGTAGGCCTAAGGAGAGACGAATGAAAGTGAGAAATTGGAGAAGTGGAAAGAAAAGAAAGAAAAACGACGGGAAGAGAAAATAAAAGTACATAGGAAATGATGAAGAAGTAATAGTGAAAAAATAAGAGAGAAAATATAAAAAGAGTGAGAAAAAGATAAAGATGGGAGAGAGATAAAAATGAGAAACAGGTGAAAAAAGGAGAGGAAGTGGGTTAAAATTGGCAGAAGTAAATGTTAAATACAAAATGAGAATTGCCTATAGAAGTGAACAAATAAAAAAAAAAACAGTGATGGGAAATATTGAACACATGTTATATTCACAGCAAACATTTCTCATTACAAAGAAAGACTAGAAGCAATAATTGTACGTGAAATATGCATTTAGGCTGACAGGAACTGGAACTGACATATAATACGCATTTGAGTTTTTCATTAACAAAGCCATAACGGTAGTATAATTTGATTAACATTTACATATTCATGTGAAACATTTTAAACCAACTCCCATTTCTGTTTGATGTGTCAATTTATGCGTATTCTGTAGCACTTTTTGTGAATGAATTTTAATTGCAGCTCCTGCCGTTACTCTGGTTTTAATACGAAATACAACCAAGCAATGTTTTGTTTATAGAAAGACGTACTTAAAATTTCATGAACATTTCCTCCGTGTCTCGTGAATTAATAGGAAGGAAATGAATAATTCACATGATATTTAGTAAAACTATTTAGCGAATAGAATAATAATTAATTAAGGTAGTAAAGCGTTAAATGTAACCCTATTACAGGCCAAATCGGCCCAGAGGATGGCGGGAGGTTAAAGCTTCCACCTAACAGAAGTCGGCATTAATGGCAGTAGGGATGCGAATCCTACATAAAAAGTCCTTGATATATCTACTCACTTCTGTAAGAAGTTGAGAAAACCTAGGATCATAATGTGGTCGGAAGAACTAGATCAATGGAGAAAATCCATTACTCTATCATGAATCGAACCCGCAGTCTTCCAGTTTTGCAGTGTTACACCTTAACAGAGACATTACAAAGAAAATAACGCATACTACAAGAGTTGGGCATAAGTCATGGAAACTATTTTTTCAAGTCAATCGATAGTATTAAGAGATATCGTAAATCGTGTATCGTAAGGCATCCAAAGTACTGTATGTGGTCGCATCACTATATGTCAATGTGACGTACGATTATCGAACAAAGACCAATATGAGTTCAGCTGTGAGTCCACCGCCGTGCCTTGTATCCATAGTATGAGTATGTAGTCGCAGCACTATGGGGATGGCATTGTAATATAGTTATCGCACAGAGTGGTGTTATATATAATGTGTAATACAGTTGTGAGTCGACCGCTGTGCTCAATAAATGTTATCCGATGGGTTTTTATGGTGTGTATGTGTACTGTAATACTATTCCAACTACAACTACCGTGTAAAGACGAGTAGTATGATGCTGTGTCGGCTATGGATGTTTAATACTTACCATAATCTATCCTGCCCTTTAATTTATATATTTCAAAATTTCGAACCGATCCCGCAGTCTTACAAAAAATAGTTGCCATGGCTTATACTCCAACCCTAGTATTTATTTACATTGTATCATATTTCAGTCGAAGTCTTAAGAATTAAGACTGCATTTCATCACTGCGATTGCCGGCAGTAGGCCAGTCAACATTTTGGTTGAAATATGATTATTTTATTACATGTTGGTGTCACTAACTAAGAAAGCGTTGATTTTTCCGAGAAGGTTGGTACACGTGTAAATTAGGCTCAAATCCAACTACTGTCATAATGAGCGATATGTCGATTTTTAAAACCCAAATATTTTTTAATCCCGAGGAAGTTTTTCCGGACACTGGGACAAAGCATCCAAAATTGGGACGTTCCAGTAAAACCGGGAGCTCTGGTCATCCTGTATATTGTTCAAATGTCTAAAGAATCCCATCATGTAGAATATATATGTTGCTTCAATATCTTCAATATGTTTAAACGATTGAGGACGGAATGAGGCAAAGGTACCCTCCTTGAATAATGATGATGATGATGATGATGATGATGATGATGATTAGGGCTCGCAAGTTGATGACCTGAAAATCACATAAAAATTACATATAAAATGACCTTAAATTTCTGAAAATATGACATTAAAATTTAAAAAAATAGCCATGATTATAACGGTAAAATATAAAAAAAAAATAGTATACTTTCATCTATGGAAAATACATGTCACCAAAGTTACTCATTAACTTTCGCAAAAAAAAAAAAAAAAAAAAAAAAAAAAAAAACTTTGCTTTGTTTTCCTTTCGACATTTTTACGTCTTCACTTGTGAGATACAATATGCTGACTGCAGGCACTGCGTCTGCAGTATTTGTTCTATTGCATTGAATGGGAGGAAGCAAGTAACACAAGTGATCAGGAATCAAGGCTAATGCAACCATAAAAAAATCTATTCATAAAGAGAAAAGGGCAAAAATGCAACAACAGTGGAACATTTCCTAAAAAATGCCCACTAGACAATAAAAGACCGAAAATGCAAAATAATGCAAAATAAAAGTAGGCTATATTTGTTCGTGTTGCAGTGAAACGAGTTTGTATTGCAACCTGCATTGTCTGTGATGTCTAAGAAAAAATATATTTCATCAACTTCCGAGTCCTAGTAATGATGATAAACAAATCTATTGGTTTCCATAACAACAATGCTATTGGTCTCCATAACTTACCTTTCAATGCATGTGAGCATTTATGAAAAAAAAAAAATTGCCTCTGTTAAGGGAAGCAATTGCAATTTTTATGTAGCAACGAATAAGCAATCAATCTGTTGTAATTGTTTTATAGAGTTACGAGATCGAATGCGACCGTTGTAACAGATTACGCCGCTGCGAGTGGAACTAATGTAACACCCATATTTCAGCGAATTGTTATGTATAACCCTTCCGCCCACTTCCCCAACGTATTAAAATTTCATTTGATTTCGGTCTAACAGCAGGAGTAAATTTCATAGTCGCGTCATTTTGGGTTTTGTGTATTTACACCACTTTTCATGCTACCGTGTGTCGACCTCCCCGACGTGTGTAAAGGATGAGATAACAAATCTCTCTTACTTTCCCTCATATTGAATTTAGATGGTCGTAATTCACCACTTGTTCGCACAGTGCTGTTTATCATTCATCCAATTGAATAACTCAATACTGCATACGCTGAAAGGAATTTTACTTAGGTATTCCAGTTCTCCTTGTAATGAATACAGATATGGGTTGGGATGGCCCGGCCTCTGTTTCCGTTCTAATGTTCATTGTGCTATCTCCTCTTGCGTTTTATTATGAATTCTAATGCATGGTCGGACGGTAATGATGTAAATTTACAGTTCTATGTCACCAGAGCGCCCATTCAAACTAATGTCAGCAGATATAGAAAGCCAGGTTTCAGCATAGTACTTTGGCTCAAAACCCCACCACACTTTCTCAAATTAAAGGGACTGGTTAGTGACTAGGGGTCACTTGCTGTTTAAAACAATCCAAGTTATATAATGGGGATATCTCTGCAGATAAGCCCGTTGAGTGGCTTCTTTGAATTTGGTGGCGCATGTAATTCATACATTTTTTTTTTTCAAATGCAGTTTTCCGTAGTTGATATTCTTCAAACTTACGTGAATTTTTCTCTGAAACTATTGAATCTATTTACATGAAATTTTTACAGTGTTTTCTGCAGTCGGTGTTCTACAAAGTAGACCTATGGGTTTAAGAATATCACACACATAACATGACGGAAAAAATAGATATGCTGTTTTAAAAAGGTAAAAAATTGTTAATTGAAGTAAAATATTGTTTCTGTTTCACTAGGGGTGAAATGTTATCTAAATTTTGCTTTAGGATTTACATTACTTGATAACTTAAAAAATTCAAGGTGTATGAATTAAGATTGTAGCTAGTAATGTGCACCTGAAGATTTAGGTAAATTTAGCAAAGTGGGAAAACAGGTTGTCAGTTAGGGCCTTTCTTTTTCACTTGGATAAGAAACTAATTAGTTGTCATTTATACTACTGAATTCAAAATGATTTATTGTACAGTATAACCATGGAAATTTTTATTCCAATCTGTACACTAAAACCTTGAAATTAGTGTTGTGGGATTTAATCGATTAATCGATCAATTTCTGTTGTAAGATTAATCCAACAAAAATATTTAATCGAATAATCGAGTCGATTAAAATTAATGGGTTGTAGTTGATATTAATTATTATTTTGTTAATACAAACTCATACTAAAAATTCCGACAATGTTCCTCTCTCGGAAATTGCTTACTTAAAAGCACAATAGTACTGTTATTTTCTAACTGCAAAACAGGTAGCGTAGGACAAATCTTTGCACAAACACTTCAGAAAGAGATGGAAATATGAGGACAGTGACCTAGTCTACCTCTATTGAAAGTTGAAACAAATGCGAAAACCTTATTAAGTTTTATGGTTTTCCAAGAAAACTTCCACCTTGTTGTCAGCTCATCTTCCTAGCATATGAAATACATACTTTTCTGGGATTTTTCCCCCTCATCCCTTATGAAATAGCCACGTCTACACTGTGTGCAAGTGAGAGAGTAACTATTTTCTTCTCTTTCTAAAATCTGGTAATTCGATTACAACACGGACGTCTTCTATTTCGACCCCTGTACTTTTGCAGTTGCAGTTTCTGTACTGAATTTGTATATGAAGATTATGTGTTTAGTATGATAAAGGAAAAAAGTCATTTTTTGTGGCCTGTGAAAAGTGTAAACTCCATTATGTCATATGAGAATTTGAGAAGTAAACTTGGTGAAAAGTTTGGATTTAAATTGAACGATCGTGGAGAAGTGCTTGACAGAAAAAAAAAACTTTTTCGTGTTTAGTGATTCAGGAAACATTGTTACTAAACGTAGAACGGCACTTAATTCGGAGCATGTGAATGCACTTTTTGTTATTTATGTTTGTCTCAAAAATTCCCGGAGAAATTGACACAGTAAATTATAAGCCCCATAATAAATATGTTAGTAAGTAATTAAAATAGTTGTTTTGTAATATAACGATACAATATATACAGATATAAAACATTTAATAGTTATGCTTATCACCGAACACAAGTTAAATTTAATAATGATTGTGTATTACAGATTATCAAAAAATTTCAAATGGATCAAAACTCGATTAATCTATCGATTAATTGACTAAATTCAAATAGTTAATCGATTAAATATTTTGATCAATCAACAGCACTACTAGAAATATTGAACTAAACTTTTCAGTACAATAGTACATCTGTTTCCTTGAGAGATATTTGCTGATTTGTATTCAGAAAACATTTAGATAGCAAAGTCGGAATCTGTAAGACTTATACAGGGCCGAAACGCAGGTGGAGACTATAAGACTAAAGGATGTTATGAACATCAGAAATGAAGACTTTGAGGGCAATAGCTGAAAAAAAAAAACTTTAACAGACCTTAATAGAAATTTCGATATAAGGAAACAATGTGCAGTACGGGACGTGTTGAGCTGGAGGAGAAAAGAAAAGAAGACATTGGTATGGAGTGACCATGTAAAGAGAATGGAAGGAGATAGATTTGCCCGCATAGCACTAGAAGGAAAAGCAGCAGACAGCCATCCAGTTGGAAGAAATCACCGAAGAGATGGTAGAAGAACTGGCACTCCACTTCCACAGAAAATCAGGATAATCTTTTCGGGAAATCAAATCGTCAGATCTCAAACAGATAGAAGAAGAAGAAGAAGAAGAAGAAGAAGAACGGAAACATATTCTTCGATCTTTTACTGAAGATCATTGTAATCATGAGCATTTTAAGTCAAAAGCATTTAAACTTCTATTATTGAACTGAGAACTACTTACAAAAATTCGATTGGAATCTTTCTGCCAAAATTCCATTCTCGAAGTAAAGAATGCCACATTATATTACCGTAGAGGTTTTATATACTATGAACTTCCGGATATCGGATCTGTGTGAGTGCGGAAGCATTCTTCACTCTAGTGCCCCGAAACGAGAACAGATTAGCTATGACTCGTTGACATGGAGAGAATCAATAGCTCTCTCGCTTCTCCGCTAGAGGAGCTCTCAAACTGAGTGTTGATGGGATCCGGTGCATTAGGCTGATGGCTCCTGTCTTCTCATCTCCCTAGCAAGTCAGTCGGGGTTCGATTCCCGGCTGAATTCACTACATTCTTGATGTAAGTCATCAATGTATTCTTCTCCTTTACTACAAGTTTAGTCTCACTCAGTCATCGCCTTTATTTCTCTCTTCCACTACGTTATCTTACTTATTTCGCAGTTTCATTATTGTTTATTCTTTTTATCACTTACATTAATTTGATTTTATTTTATTGTGTTCTGCAATCAGCGAGTATGATATGTTCAGCTCGGGCCTGATACTGAGTGATTCAGAAGTAAGTTTCCAAATTTTCGTAAGAAACTTTTTTTTGGAAAGTGTTACCTTACAAATCAAATTGTTGTAAAGCCTGTAAATACCGGTGAACATAGCTAATCAAATATGTGCTACTATACATCATTATCATCATTATCATCATCATCATCATCATCATCATCTTCTTCTTCTTCTTCTTCTTCTTCTTCTTCTTCTTCTGTCACTCGTTCTGGACCATTGAGCATCAGTGAAAGTTTCCGTCCAATTCTTTGAGTAGTTAACAGTTTTGATCTACTTCCTTCAATTAGATCTTCATCAATATCTTCGTTATCAGATGCCGCATCAGGAAGTGGGGGGGGGAATTATATTTAGTGAAATACAGTCTTCACTGTCAAGACAGACATGTTGAAGGTCTGATTCAGTCAATGTTTCAATACAAGCAATAGTTTCCTCCGGGTTCGAGAATTCCCGCTTTATTTTCCGCCTCAGATCTAGGATAAAGTAAAAAAAAAAAAGTGTTCGGTTACATAAAACACACCAGAAAGAAAGAAAGAAAGAAAGAAAGAAAGAAAGAAAGAAAGAAGGAAGGAAGGAAAGAAAAAATACAGAAAATATCTCATTTGGTCCCAATGTCCTGTGAATATGATGGCATCAGATAACTTCACTTCACATGGCTGTAGGCCCGTTTATAATTTCAGAATAAATATAAATGTTATAATTAACACCTGTGGAGTTATAATAAATGGTGACCTATTTATCTCCTCACGCAGGAAAGATAAAATAAATAATTATATATTCGTACACTCACTTCCAGATATGATGCAGTTTTTATGTAGGTGCCTTGAACAATGGACTTAGTAATGGCGGGAAAGTAATGAATAACGATACTGTTGATATGGTGTGTTCATTTAAAGATTCAACAAACTTTCATTCATTCATAGTATTCTGAACAAAGGCAGGTCTTTCACTGTAAACCCAGCATTCTCTAGCCTTTCCTATTTTCTGCCTTTCTCTTTGTCTCCTCATATTATCCATATATATTAATGTCGTCTATCATCTGATATCTTCTTCTGCCCCGAACTCTTCTCCCGTTCACCATTCCTTCCAGTGCATCCTTCAGTAGGCAGTTTCTTCTCAGCTAGTAACCCAACCAATTCTTTTTTCTCTTTCTGATCAGTTTCAGCATCATTCTTTCTTCGCCCACTCTTTCCAACACAACTTCATTTCTTATTCTGTCTGTCCACTTCACACGCTCCATTCTTCTCCATATCCACATTTCAAATGCGTCTATTCGTTTCTCTTAACTTCGTCGTAATGTCCAAGTTTCCGCCACATGCAATGCCACACTCCACACAAAGCACTTCATTAGTCTCTTCCTTAGTTCTTTTTCCAGAGATCCGCAGAAGATGCTCCTTTTTTATTAAAATCTTCCTTTGCATTGCTATTCTCCTTTTGACTTCCTGTCTGCAGCTCGTTAGCCCTACTGCTTATAATACACCCCAAGTATTTGAAGCTGTACACTTGCTCTACTGTCTCATTTAGAATTCCCAAGTTTACCTTGTTTACTTTTCTTCCTATGACCATGCTCTTTGTCCTGTTTGCATTTATTTTCATCCTATACTGCTCACAGCTGTCATTTAGCTCCAGTAGCATATCCCTTAGTATCATCTCCTCTTAACTTGTTCAATGTTAATTTTAGAAAAATCAAAGAAAGAACACTACCTAAGGCATTATTATTAAAGTGCAGTTTTTGCGTCCTATACATAATATGACAATGAGTCTAAATGGGTTTTAATGAACAGTTTATGAACGTTTCCAACCCTCTATTCAAAATAGCCAATAGAATTCACACACGTAAGTTCTTTTGCCTTATATAATACTTAGGCCCATAACACCATAATTTCAAATATGATAATTTTCATTTTAATATTCCAATAACTAATTTCAACTTTTATTTACTTACATTCACAGAACACATCTCCAAACCGCATATCAATGATTGTACCATTGTACTGGCCACATTGGAACCCACTTCGTATTGGTTTTGTATACATAACCATATTTCAATCACATTTCACGTATATTACCTTTCACAATTTTTACAAATGAGCAGTTTTTGATTACATTATAATTTTAGATGTTCAATTATCTCAACTTAATTTGATATTTTTTTTTTGTTTTCAATCGCGGATCCAAAAGGATGAAGTTTTTTTTTTAATTTGTATCTTTTGATGGTATAACATTTCTAGCTACACACTTGATTGTTTTAAGGGGACAAGGTACTCAGAATCATAAAAAATTATTATTTTTTTCTTTTTAACGGAAATAAATTCTCTGAATCTTCCTGATCAAGAATATGTGTAAAGTTTTATAATGTTGCGATATATCTAACATACAAAAAAAAAAAAAAACAGTTTTTAATTGAAGCGGGCGTCTCATTAAATGAGTAGTGCCACGCCCCTTTACTGAAATGTGAAAGTGAACACGTTGTGCAGAATATACATATCAGTAGTGATAGTGTTGTAAATTAACAGTAATTATGTAGACCTAAATAGCAGTGGTAATATTGTAATTAGTTTAGATTTTTAAGTAAGTCAGAAATTGATGTTAATTTTTAAACGCGATTTTCTTATGCATATATGCACCTATATGTCAGAAACTATTAGTGTTACAGAGCTGAAATTTTGCACGCTCATTGTACATCATATAATGGCTTAATGGTAGCACTTTTACATTGATATAATATGTATTATAAGATTTAGATATAGTTTTGTTTTGAAAATTTCAGGTTTTTCTTGGTATAATTTTTATAAAAGTATATTATTTTTAAAAAAATTGATAAAATCGAGCTAAATCTATAATTTTGCTAGTGAACGTAGGTAATTATATTGCAAATGTGTATAAAAATTTTTAGCCATGTACATTAATCAGTTTTCAAGAGAAAGGTGCATGAATTTAACAATTTTTTTCTATTTTTTCATTTTAATATATATATTTTAAAACTCGATTATAGCAGGTAATATAATAAACTAACTACCAATATAATCCTAAAAGCATGTAGAGTAAAATGTAAAAATTTGAAAATAACACATTTTATACTTTCAGAGAAATAACCACTTAAAATCAGCATTGCTTATTATGAAAACACCTACATTACCTTGTCCCCTTAACTTAATTCAATGTTTTGATGTAATCTGATTCATTGTATTTAATATGTTCAATCTTATAGACTTTCAAGGCATTTATTCAATGTTATATATTTTATTAACGTTCACAAAGAGTTATTTTTCTAATACAACCTGATGATGCCTGAAAGTACTCGTTGTTAACACTTAATGTATTTTATGCTCGACCATGCCGAAATGTAGTAATTATACACCTGGTAGCAGTGCTTTAATGCATGTCATTAAAGTACACCTACTCATTAAAGTACAGGTGTTTTCAGCCAATGACAACTCAGCTTACAGGTGTTCAGCCAATGACAAGTCAGCTTTCTACCGTTATAAAACCGCAAGTATCGATTATTCTCGGATATGCAATCGAAAGAGAATTAGCGAAAAGTCACGGAGGCTGGAAATCCAATACTGTCGCAGAAAGTTATGTTCTGTTACTATAATAATTAGTGTTAATTGTAAATAATATTCAAATAAATTCAATTTGTCATCTCGTTTTTCAATGTCGAATTCAATAATCAAGGTTACTCCAAGTTTAACGGGATTACACAAGGTCAATGACATTATTGTTCCTCGGAAAAAATCAATACTTTCGCTTCTGCGCACATCTCACAATTCACGACCTAGAACAAGGTCACTTCCGATCTTGTCAGATACAAATAAAATGTATACATCTGAATAATTTCAAGTTAGAAATATGGTCGAGCATAAAAAGTCGTATGAAACTTGCCTATAATGGTAATTAAGACGCTCGTATGAAAATTATGAAACTCGCTTGCGCTCGTTTCATAACCAAACATGTTTGCGTCTTAATTACTATCATTATAGGCTCGTTGCATAATGTACTATTATGTTATTCACATACAAAAAGTGATTGAACAAAGGTTGTGACAGTCAATGAAGAATTTTACATAATAAATTATTTATAAGTTATTTGCACCCAGACCTGTGCTATGGTAAGCATTGAATACCTGACACTGTATAGTATTTCTTGGCCTACAGATTGATTGAAGAGGAATAGTAAATATTTAAAGGTTGTAGTATGGACTACTCTGAGTTAAAAAAAGTTCATTTAAACATTCAATGGAGTGAAGAACAGCTGTCTGAAAGCTACTCATAGGAAGCGTTTCAAGTGGCAAGAAGGAAAGACAAATAACTTAATGATTACATGTATTGCTTATTTACGTGGTAGCCCCACATTTTAACACTTCAGTGTACTTTTCCGCTCAGTTGACAACAGTGAGTGTTGCTTTTTTGAGAACATCTTCTCGTTCTTTTACGTGGACAGCTCTATTCATAAAGCCAGCAAAAAATTCTTCCCTTGTGTTTACCTTGTTTCTGTACACTTCGCCTTTTATCCACTCCGACAGACAAGAAACGATAGTAAGATCTGGGAACCTTGGTGGCCAATAAACGTGACCACTGCGGCCGATCCATCGTTCGGGGAATGTTAGATATAGATTATGTCACGTGACGCTTAAAATGTACAGGGATCCCGTCGTGCTGGAAGAATGTACCCATAATTTTAGTCCAGGCATGTCAATTGATGCCCATAAACGCAAGCGCGCGTTTTATAGCTCAGTTTGCCCGCAGCTCTCGTCGGAAGATTAGACAAGAACATACTAAACGAACGGGCTAGTCTATTAATAAGGGTTAGTGGAAGCCGTAGTCCAGGGGTGTGCAACATGTACGTAGGTTACATGCAAGAAAACATATAGTAAATTTAACTCAGAATGGAGACTTAGTTTTGAGTAAAAAAAGAAGTGGTGGGGACACAGTGCACAATATGCAAAATAATCATCACTAAAAAAATGTAATGTGGAAAGACATTGCGAAAAATATGACGAAGAAAATTATAAAAAATAATCAAGGTAACCACAAACTGTAATTTAACAAAGAATTTCCTTCTCATGTAAGTATTCGTATATGCAGTATATGAAATTAATTACGAATTGTATTTCCATTTCTAACTTTTAAATATTAATCATCTCATAACAGTTCATTATGCACTTTCCTTATTTTGCAGACTGCAATATCTGATGAAATCCGTATGGCACTATCAGTTAGCTATATGTCCTTCAAAATTGCAAAGAAGTATCATTCATTCTCTGATGAACTTTATTAATTAATGTTGAAATATTTCAGTTCAGTAAATTTTATTTTTACAAAAAAAAAATGAGCATAACGAAAAAAGTTCGCTCCCTTACTGAAAAAAAATTACTTCTTAAATGAAAAATATTTTAAATATAGACTACAATTCGTTAATATTTGGGGAGATATTTTATATTATGATGTTATTGTAAATCAGTACCTTTCTGGATGAACGTTGTATTAAAAAAATTGTGTGGCAGTAAATGAAAATTTGTTGCGTTTTTGTTTGTGAAGTAAAATTTGTTCTCACATATTGCTGTGTAATAAGTTTCAGGCTTAAATACTGTAACCAATGATCGTGTCTGGGCTATAAAAGTAGCACATTTCTCAACTGTGAAGCGTTGTTTCATTCTGTTACCTGAAAAATTGGCAAATTGCATCCTACGATGTTCTTCCAGACAGGTATTCATTATTGCATAATGACCACGTGATCATTAAATATCTAGCTAATATAGTGTCTCTTGCAGATGTCTCTTGAATTTTGTGTCGTTTTTTCATGCAGTTGTTCTCCCATTTTCGTCACTTAGGGTGCTATACATAGGTATTTCGCTAGTCCGCGCTACGAGCGTGCTAAACTAGCCCCGGTTGTCGACTGATTACTTGTACGGGATTCATATCATATCATATCGCTAACACTGGTTTATGAATATGAAAAACGTTAGTTCGCTGATCATCCACCGGAAGCCCGCGCTAAGAATGTCTATGAATATGGCCCTAAGTTTCCTTCCACCAATCACAAATTTCTAATCTTACAACATAGCTTCTTAAACAACATGAAACCTCTTGTCCTACACACTGCTTGATAAAACTTAGATTTTGTATTTTGCCTATGTTCAGCCCTGGGCACAACGGGAAAGTGGTACGGAAATCAGAAACCTCCTCTCATGTCCTTTTCGCTTACACCGCCTTAAAAACAAACACGTAATAGACTCTGTGCATCAGTGATGGATTTCAAGCCACTAGCGAAAGCCGAAAGTTCGTAAAAACTATGGTGCCTGCCTTATACAATCCGTCACTGAGCAATGCTTACCTGCTTGTCAACTCGTCTCAACCGGGGAAGGTGGAGTGGGTAGTTAAGGGGAAATATACAGTGACTCAAATGAGTTATTTGTGTCCCAGGCCTGACTATGCCTTTCTTTAAACTTTTTCTTTTCAAATACGGTGCAAGTTCAGCACACTTACATGCAAAACACGAGACATTTACGGCGTAAGTTGAGATAGAGTAACGAACAAACATCTGTTTTCGTTAGAAAAATAACGTATTTCGATATAACGAAATTTCACTATAACGAAGTAATTTCAGAGGCCCCTAAGATTCCTTTATACTGTATGTATTATTATTTTACTGTATATGTTTGTGTGTTCGCACGTGTCAGCTTCTAAAAACGTATTTTACTGTTTCGCGAGCCCACAAGTACTTCATTCAAAATGAATAGCGAAAAAAAAAATATGAAAAGGTAAGCAAATATAGAGTTATTACACCTCATAAACTAGAATGTGTTAGCGGTGTTCACAATGCATTAATTTCCTAGAAATGGCTTATAACATGTAAACAACTGTCTGTTAGTTTAAGTGGAACAATTGGTTGTGAGTGATAATTGCGAAATAAGCCGGCATGTTATAACCTTTAAACACGCGTGTATTTATATGTGGCACATACGACTGCGGAGCATTCAAACACGAGAACTCTGTACATACAGAGCGATGATATTGAGCGCCCTCAAACTATGAGTCGGTGACCTTGTAACTGCAGTTCCCGTGTTAATTTCCAACTCCGGAGCAGCGGAGGGTGAGAGCAGGAGGGTACTGGCACACGCGGAGTCATTCATAATTCCGCGATATGGCTTTAGAAATTAAAATACGGGAATTAAAAACTAATGCAATTTAGTTGAAACTGTGAAATATATTAGTCTGTAGTAAGCATAAAAAGAAAGTAGTAACTAGTAGATCGAGACGCTATATCCAGTAACGAGATTGCGTTTTATTTAAGGACACTGGGTACTCAGAAAACTACTTCGAGTGCTTGTAAATTAGAATAGACCATTTTAAACTTTTGTATTTTAACACTACTATAGAAAATTTAATGAAACTTTACCACAATATGAAGCAATTTAAGAAGAATCACTTATTATATATACTTAAGGGGTTAGGTGCAGCTTAAAGCAGTAAAAATTTGGAAATATTCAACATTTTTTTTCCTCCATTACCATATCTTGTAGTCCACACCTGTGGAGTAACGGTCAGCGCGTCTGGCCGCGAAACCAGATGGCCCGGGTTCGATTCCCGGTCGGGGCAATTTACCTGGTTGAGGTTTTTCCGGGGTTTTCCCTCAACCCAATATGAGCAAATGCTGGGTAACTTTCGGTGTTGGACCCCGGACTCATTTCGCCGGCATTATCACCTTCATCTCATTCAGGCGCTAAATAACCGAAGATGTTGATAAAGCGTCGTAAAATAACCTACTAAAAAAAACATATCTTGTACAATAATGAAAATTAGTATGTTTAAAGCACTGTCCTTCCGCTATATGAAAAAAAAATATATTTTTACGATTAAAAAAAATTATTTACATTTTTTTTTAAATTCAGTTCTGTGCAGTGATGAAGCGTTTCCCATATAACTAAAAAACTATCCAACATTCTGTGATGAAATTTTTTGTGTGTATTTATGCATGGCATATCTACAATATCATGCAAGATCACTTCTCTACCTTTGATAGATTGTCTGATAAAAAATAAATTCATTTAAAAATGGTCAAATATCAGTATTTTCTTCTAACACAAAGAAAAAATATTATTTATTTAGGAATGTAGTTGAAAGAGCATGTTATTGTAAATATGAGTTTCAGCAATAAAATAAAATAGAGAGAACATGAAAAAGATAACAAGTTTATGAGTTATGAGGGAAAAGCTTCATCACTGCACAGTGAACTACCACCATTATGAATTTTAAAAAATGTATATATAAATAATTTTTTTAAATCGTAAAAATATTTTTTTCATACAGCAAAAGGACAGTGTTTTACACATACCAATTTTCATTATTGTACAAGATACAGTAACACAGGAAAAAATGTTGAATATTTCTAAAAATTTTACTGTTGTAAGTTGTACCTAATCCCTTAAGTATAAATATGGCTACACCTTTGATCACTTCGTGTGATGACGTCATTATGACTACAGGAAATGAGACATTACCGTTCGAAATACAATAAAATTATTCAAATTAAAGAACAACACACAAAAAAACCAATCGTAGTCACTTAATTGTCTCAAGCTGATCGACGTTCACTTTCAAGCATAATCGGCAACTCTTTGGAAAGTCAATCATTGCTTCATTGCTTTAAGATACATGCCCACTCGTATAGCACGATGTTCTTCCTCAAATGCTGTTTTCAGCATGTCCTAGCGTATACCTTCTCCTTCAAAATAACCCCACAACCCAACCGATAGTCACAGGCTGTGAGATCGGAGGAGCGGGCTGGCCTTTCTGTCGTTCTTCTCCTTCCCAACCACCTATTTGGCAATTTGCGATTCAAAATTTCTCTCGCCGCAATAGCATAGTGAGGGGATGTACCGTCATGTTAGAATAAGCAATGTTCCTGTTCGTCACTTTGCATCACTGGCACCACAAGTTCATGAAAGATTTCACAGTCAGTGACAATATTGGTTATGGGGGTATTTGAAGGAGAATATTTACGCTCGGAAAATAGCGAGACATCGACATGCTGAAAACACCAATTTAGAAAGAAATTCTTGCTATTTTAGTGGGCATGTATCGTTAAGCAAAAAGTGACTGTCAAAAGCGTTTCGTTTATGCTTGGATGTGAACGGCGAGCAGTTTGAGGTAATGAAGTGACTCTGGTTGCTATTGTTGTATATTGTCTTTAATTTGAAGAATTGACTTTCCGACAGTTTTTTCACCGTATTCATCATCATACACCAGCGTTGTCAGACACAGCCTAAACGGAGCGGAGCGCTCCACTATAACTCGTTGCGTGCTCCGGTGCTTCCACAGACATAAGCAAGTTCACGCTCCGACTGGACGTCTCTAGCACCACAACCGGTTTCGGAGCTTACAACTCTGACACTACTGTCATACACAATCTCGCTATCGCGCTTGTGGAATATTCTACCCAGTGACATCAGAGACTGTCGGAATTTAACAGTGTTGAAAAACAAACTCATTAAGTTAAGTGTTCGCGTAGGCTTCCGCGGCTGGTGTACATGGTCTGTGGATAAGCTTCAGGGCTTCTACCGCGTTGTCTTGGTATTGGTGGCTGACGTTTCGACCGATGCCAGAAGGAGAACCTACGACCTATCACCGCAAGTACTCCCCCCCATCGAGACTACTATATATATATATATATATATATATATATATATATATATATATATATATACGAGCTCGCAGACTATTTCCTTATCCAACAACTGCTCTGAAGATGACCACAACACAGCGGTCGAAACGTCAGCCAACAACACCAAGACAACGCGGTAGAAGCCCTGAAGCTTATCCACACACGAAACTCTTACTGCGTAGAGTAGGTTTAATTTTTACTTCAGTAAAAAAAATCTTTCTTTGTTCTTAATTTCTACAATAAATTGTCTAGCCTTTATCAATCAGTTAATCTTTTAGTACTCTGATTTTTATTGTATTTGTAAATTTAATATTAATTGTAATTATGATTGTAATTATATTCTTAATATTGTAGTTGTAATCCCCTTGTAGAGGGGAAGAGAAGGCCCGATGACCTTATCTCTACCAGGTTAAATAAATAAATAAGTAAATAAAATAAATAAATAAATAAATAAATAAATAATTAATTAAACAACTAAATAAATGAAATAACAGTACTGTCTTATTTCCTGTAGCCATAATACAGTCATCACAGGAAGCGATCAAACGTGTAGCCGTATTTCTGACTCACTCTGTGTGTAGAAAGCAATAACTTGTTCATAAAATCATTTATAAAAATATGTTTGCAAGGGCTGCATTTTGATTTTTTTTTTTGTTTGCACTCATTTAGGTGCACTTTTTCTCAGGAACTAATTGATTATATCCTATCTTAAGAGCCCCATACACGCAGAGTCTGTACAAACCTGTGTCAAGAGACAAATCCCCTCGTGTATGGGCGAAAAGCGTTAAGGCTTTCGGCCTTGAGGTAAGTCACCAGATTTCAGCGTCTGTTTGAATTTTTTCGACTTAAGCGCACTCAAAATTAAGCGAGAGGAAAAGTAAACATAGAAACAAACGATACTGTGAGCATGTGGTCGAGATTTCGTCATTGTTTCGTTTTAAGGATTCTCTGTAGCGAAATGGCGGCAAGCTGTGAAAGTAAATTTTTAGAAACTTTTCTCACGCATTTATATGAAGGTATAACCATGAAGGGATAATTTTTCTCGAGTGATCGCATTTCTCCCAGGGGAATTACCGATTTCTATTACAAGTCGTAAGAAGTAAGTTTGAGCGTGTGTGGACAATAATACAATTTAGACAATAATACAATTCTCTGAGGTAAGACTGTACAAATAAGTTTTCGATAAGTATTTAATTTTCGTGTATGGGGCCTTCAATGAAACTTTTAAAGGATAAATTCCACAATATCTGTCTAAAGTTATTAATGAATGTGTTTTAGTTGTTTATTTTAAATTATTTTTATTACAAGAAGTTAACATTTTCTGAATGAGATATTTTTTTAAATTAATATGTGTCTTTTTTTATCAAATTGTAGCTGTAAATTGTAAGAAATGCCTTTTACCACAAAGTATACAAATTTGATAGTAAAAAATCGAACAGTATTTGAAACAAAGCGGAAGAACGAAGAAAAGAGAAAAAAATCAGAAGAATAAAGGTAATAATAGAAAGAGGTAGGAGAGAAAGAGAGAGAAAATAAGGAAAGGAAGAGACAGAGAGGAGGGAAATAATTAGTCTAGTAAAGAAATTAAGATTTGCCTGTGCTCAGGCATTTGAATTTTCGTAAAATTGTCTAACCTATTCAGCGCTAAATTAAAAATGAAAAGAAAATGTAAATAGGAAATCATAAAACAACTAGAAATAGAAGGAATGAAACATTAATGCACAAGAATAAAATAAAAATAAAAAAAAAAGACGCAAAATAAATAGAACAAAAAATGAAAAAAGAAGAGAAAGAAAAAACGAGAAATTAGTAATAAAGGAAAGAAATGAAAATAAAGGGGGAGAAAAGAGAAGGGAAGCAAAAGGTCGATGTGTAAAAATATTCAAAACAAATGAAGTGTTATGGGCCAAAATGTAGTTTGAAATAAGAGACAAAATGGAAATACGAAAGAATCATCGTCGGGCTAATGTGTAATCTTTTAACATTATGGCCATGTGACTCTCTATTGAAACAAATTTCAACTCGTGTGAACAGAATTGTATAAAACATTGATTTCCCTTTTGTCCTGTCATGATGCAGAGCGAATTGTGATGTGAAATTACACGCATGAAGAAAGAAATTAATATTTATGAGCAATCCTATATTGGAAAATAACCTTTTGTCATTTCAATATAACGGAAATAAAAGGTATAAAATTACTACCATATTTAAAAGTATTGCACGTTTTGTACAATTCTGGTGAGGTCATATTTCCCTAGATTATAACTTCTGATTTTTAACAAAAGGTTTAATGCTATGCAAGACTACAACATATTTTTTTAATTATCAGTAGTGGCTTAGTACAGATACAGTTGGCTACGTCCATTTTTTGGCCTTTTTCCTTTCTAACTTCTTTCATTGTTCTGTTTGAGACAGTAAAACGCGGAATCAGAAACGTCAGCGGGCTTGGAGCTGACATAAGCATAAAGTGAGCAAATTATTTCCGGCCGAATAGCGGCAATGTTGCTAACTCGCAATTACGTGGAATTCTCGGTCTAGTTCACGTTTCACGTTATTTTGAGCGAAAAATAAGGCATAAAACAGTTTTAGTATTCTTTCATATCAGAGAACATGTAACGTTTTAAACTGCTTACATTTAATAGCATTTTAAATTAATAGTTTGTGATTTATGAAGTCACCGATACTGCACTGCCTCCGTAACCAGCGAGTGGGAACCCGTCCGCCGATAGCGAAAATTGCCGCTTTCCGGACGGAAGATAAATTGTTAATCCAGCATTCAATCAGTTAAATTTGTCTAATTTTATTATACCATAATGAAGGGTATTAAGTACTCTTCACCTTGTCTATGACTCTGTTCTGCAATGAATAAATAGAAATCATTTTCAAATGTTGAATTATTCTATGTACAAATTAGTTGCAGAATTGTGAAACTATTTACAAATCGTTACCAGAAACACTTAGGCCTACATTAACTTTATAAACTTCAACATCACTATCCAATTTTTTTATCTATAGTTTTTACATATTTTGTTATAAATAATTAATTTAACAGTTGGGAGAAATTAATTAGGATAATAATTTACAACAAATTCACGATGAATGTGTTGCATAAAATATAGAAACTGCTTGCAACAACATTGTTTTACGGAAAACTGTGCCACGTCTTCAGAAATTTCAACCCACAGAAATTTAAATTACATTCTAGTGAATATTAAGATTAATTGTTTGCTTAGGTTATAATATAGTATACATTTCATGAAACTTGTTAATTGAAATGAAAGATTGAATTTCAGTATTTCATTTCATTTCATTCATTCATGTGTATATAGTACATTATGCAACGAGCCTATAATGAAGGTAATTAAGAAGCGAGTATGGATATTTATGAAACGAGCGCAAGCGAGTTTCATAATTTTCATACGAGCTTCTTAATTACCATTAAAGGCGAGTTTCATACGACCTTTTATGCTCGACCATATTTCTAACTTGATATTATTAATTTTCTTTGTATCTGACCTTGACCAATGTCCCTATGTTGTGAGATGTGCGGAGACGCGAAAGTATTGATTTTTTCCGAGGAACAGATGTTCACATTGACCTTGCTAGGCCATAAGGACCTACAGAGATAACATTGAAATTAAATTAGACATTGAAAAACGTGATGACAAATTGAATTTATTTGAATATTATTTACAATTAACGCTAATTATTATAGTAACAGAACATAACCTTCTGCGACAGTATTGGATTTCCAGCCTCCGTGACTTTTCGCTAATTCTCTTTCGATTGCATATCCGAGAATAATCGATACTTGCGGTTTTATAACGGTAGAAAGCTGACCTGTCATTGGCTGAACAGTTGTAACCTGAGTCGTCATTGGCTGAAAGACCTAACCTTTAATGAGTAGGTGTACTTTAATGACATGCATTAAAGCACTGCTACCAGGTGTATAATTACTACATTTCGGCATGGTCGAGCATAAAATTATAAAACGGCGTAAAGATTTGCTGAATTTATAGATTTGTAAAATTGTATTAATTTCAAAATTGAAACATAAGATTAATACAATAAGAGAATTAATTAATCAATATCATATAAATATTATAATAATGTATTTATAACCCTAACATACTTACATAAGATAAAATAGGGTTCTCTGTAAAATTGGAGTACAATAATAATAACATCACTATCCACCTTAACGTTATATTAATCATAATTATGAGCACCAACATTACAGTATGTTGTCTGCAGATTCATATTCATCAGTTGAAGCGTTGGGCCGAATAACGATCTATGTTACAATTTTCAAAATCAAATTTTTAATGAAATAATGCTCTGTATAGTCTTACACAGCTGTCACAAAAATTGTTTTTCAATATTTGTATTAGAGGCGCTTCTACACGAGTGGCCAAAATTTGTACAAGCTCTTCTTTTGACATTATTAACACGGGGAAAGAAAAAAATTTAACTTTTTTTATCTGCCCTTATCAGAATGTTTGCTTATAAGCCGGTGGATCGTTTGAATTATCTGATGAACGTTTATTTTGGAATGAAACTCGAAAAAAGACCTCACGAAAGAGTAAGCTTCATTAATGCCAATTTTGTATTAATAAATGCACATATTTTATGTACTGAAAATGAACTTTGTCAATAGCAAGTAAAGGCTCGTGGCATGAGCTTTTCTGCGTGAGGAAAGCGATCATTAGAGCGAGATTACTTCCCTGAAAGAATAGGGGGGGATGAAATATAAAATGAATGTAATAATTATGAGGGAGGGAGTCAAGTGACAGGTACCTTGTTTTCCTGAAATATTGCACTGTCTACGTCGGTCATGTAATCCGGCGCAGAAAAGTTAATTTAAGTTAATGTAGGCAAAATGTTAACGATCCTAGGATTTCATCTAACTGCAGGAATAATAGTAACTACAATATACTACCACGTTCAACAAAAAATAGCTAGTTACATCTCTAATTTAATTATATTTTACATCAGTTTATGAAGCAAAATATGTACAAATGGTTTCAGTTCTTCCAGTTGCTTTTCATAGCCAAAGCGTTCTAGCGCAGAGGTATAGTAGATGAGGTGAGATATGTCCTGTGATCCCATCATGTACCGTGTCTATATTACCAGTCGGTATGGGGGGGGAAGACAAGTTTTTATTCTGAACTGAACTTCTGTGTCTATAGATTCGATATTAACGACCGTCACCCATCACAAGCAAAACTTTTTTTTCTAATCAGCTAACCTTTCCCTTTTCGTACAACTCACAGGTGTTGCTTCCTAAACTATAATTGCCAATATTTGCACAGGACACAACCGTTTTCTCCGACTTCATTATTCACCTATTAACTATTACGCATAAATTGAAATAAATTTGCAAATTCGTACTGCCACTCTGATACTTTCACTGTCATGTTGAATAGAATATGAATAAGATTATTACAAATTGTTTAGTCAACTGTTCTAAGACAGGTTTGAACCTAATATGTGACACCAATAAGGCGTCGCTCATGAGGCAACTAAGTCACGAGATAATGGGGTAGGGCGACAGGTTCCTTTCCCCTTTATTTATAGGTAATACCTCTAAACTAAATGAAGAGCACGAGTGATATTTGTTTAGACTAATTCACGAATTCATAATAACATTAGTCCACACCTGTGGAGTAACGGTCAGCGCGTCTGGCCGCGAAACCAGGTGGCCCGGGTTCGAATCCCGGTCGGGGCAAGTTACCTGGCTGAGGTTTTTTTCGGGGTTTTCCCTCAACCCAATACGAGCAAATGCTAGGTAACTTTCGGTGTTGGACCCCCGGACTCATTTCACTGGCATTATCACCTTCAGTTCATTCAGACGCTAAACAACCTAGATGTTGATATAGCGTCGTAAAATAGCGCAATAAAATAAAATAATAACTTTAATAAACTAAGTATTGGGCTGATTATCTCCCTTTCACCCTGGAGAGTTTGTGGGTTAGAGCTCTATTCGGCAGCTCTTGTTAGAACTTAAAGCTCTTTGATTAGTGATCGCCATCTGATTTACGATTCGACCGAATTATAACAGCTTTCTTACAAATTTGGTTAATTACACTTTTTTTTCACATAATTGAAAATTAGAAAAAAATCACTAATTACACTTTGGATAGTGCATTTTCATTGTAACTGGTATTTTTCTATGACTGTGCTGGAGTCCCTGTTTCCCAACATTTCTGTAATCAGCGAATTGTGTGCTCGTATTTCACGCCCTCTGGCGTTTCGTTGTCACTGAGTAATACGAGACATGGCCACAATCCCACACACCCACAGACCTTCGCGTGGTAACTGTGTCCACTGGGAGTCTTTGCCCAACCTACAACTCCATTTACGCGCGTATTAAATTGATGCTTAATGGTAGTGTCATTTATAATTTGATCTTACCTGGATAAGCTAATGGATTGTCTTGGAAACGACAGACACAAACAAAGTCTTGTGAATTCATTCATTTGCGACTCGCACTGCTTTACCTGGGTGTTTGCAGAAAACAGGAAACTGCGAAGTCATATTTTTCTGTTGCCGAATATTAATCAGGATTATCATGCAAGTGAGAAACACTAACAAGTTCCTTCCTCGTTGTTCCGTCTCTTTCCTTTCCCTTTTATTTCTTCTTCAACCAGTTATTCTTCGCCTGCTACGTATTCCTCCTCCTCTTTCTTTTTACCTTCTCTCTCTTTTTTCCTGTCCTTATAATTCTTGTTTCTTTCCATGCCTTTGTCGTTCCTTCACTTTTTCTTGTCCATGTCTTTCTCTAGTTCTCCATTTCCTTCTGCTTCTTTCTCTTCTTGTTCATGTTGTTCTTCCCTATTCTACTTGTCTTCGTAGTTTTGTTGTTGTTTCTACTTGTTTACATAATTTTCATTTTTTCCTTGTCCATTTCCTCCTTTCCTCTTTTCTTGCATACGCTATTCCGTCGATATAAGAGAAAGTCGATGTTCACCTAATTAGATATAACACTCTGAGCACGTCCCCTGCAATCGGCAAGCGATATAGCATGAAAGTCGAGTAATATTTATTCATTCATAGTGTTCTGCCCGAGGGCACTGCACTGCAAACCCATCTTTCTCCAGTCTTTCCTATTTTCCGCCTTCATCCTTGTCTCTGCATATGATCCATATATCTTAATGTTTTCTATCATCTGATACCTTCTTCTGCCCCGAACTCTTCTCTCATTTACCATTCCTTCCAATGCATCCTTCAGTAGGCAGTTTCTTCTCAACAGTAACCCAGCCAATTCCTTTTTCTCTTCCTGATCAGTTTCAGCATCATTCTTTCTTCATTCACTCTTTCCAACACAGCTTCGTTTCTTACTCTGTCCATTTCACACGCTCCATCCTTCTCCATATCCAGATTTCAAATGCTTCTATTCGCTTCGCTTCTCTTAACTTCGTCGTAATGTCCATGTTTCTGCCGCCATACAATGCTACACTTCATATAAAGCACTTCACTAGTCTCTTCCCTAGTTCTTTCTCCAAAAGTCCGTAGAAGATGCTCCTTTTTCTATTAAAAGCTTCTTTTGACATCCTGGCAGCAGCTCATGTTACTGCTTATAGTACACCCCAAGTATTTGAAGCTGTCCACTTGCTCTACTGCTTCATTTAGAATTCGCATGGACAGGAAAACATCGATCATACGGGAATGGGTATTTAAGAGTTATGTTAATTCATTATAAAAATGAATGTGATACAACGTTAATACAAATTGAATTTATTTCCTAGAATATATCTATAAAATACAATAATAAGTAAATAAATGACTAATAAGTAAATAAATAGATAAATATATAAATACATAAGTAAATACGTAAACAAAATACATTGATGCATAATGCAGTCCATTATCAAAGTCATCGTCAATCCAACATCATCATGATAGTCGCTGTCATGATTACAATCATTATCATATCCATCATTACCACCACGATCACCTTATTTCTTGTCTCACTTATTTAAACGCTTTCTACAATAATGGTTACTCTGTATTATTAGCGTCTAATATTTTCAACCACATAAAAGCAAATAAGAAAAAACACGATTCCAAATGGTATGGAGATTGTAAAAGAGAAAAATATTTTACAGTAGTTGCTGAGATTTTCGGAATTTCAATTGTTGTATGCAAGATTTTCCGTACTTTAAAAGTATGATAAGCCGTTTCCTTATGGACAACATTTCAATAGCCATGAAAAAAATGTCAACTTTAATTAATAATGCGTTCTTTCAGAGAGGTCGCTAATGCAGTAGTAATCGATTCCTCATTCTTGAACACTTGTGTCGACACTAATGACGTGTTTGCGTTAATTAGACCTGGTTGGGATGAGTCAAAGTGTTTCGTCATATCGACTTAATTATTTAAAAACATAAATCTCATCGTGCTCGTCCTCATTATGTCGCAATCACAAGCTAAATATAGATTTAAGGCTCCCAATTAAAAAAGGTATGCATTGAAACTTTCCTGACGAAGCAATGTGATGCGTTAATTTCATTTCTTTTTTAGAGAATATTTTATCATATGCGGAAAGGCAAAACAGTCGTTCAGTTTCTTCACACTTTCCACTATGAGTTTCTTAGTTTAAATTCGTAAAATAACTTAAAACAACTGAGCATGTTAACTTTCTTAAAATAAGTATAACTGAAAGGCTGTCATAGATTTACGGTCAAGTGAATGAAATCTGCCCACAAATGAAGGGTCCAGGGGAAAAAACTAGGTAAGTCACTTTTTCCATGAAAACTAGTTTCTTCGCTGAAATAGTTGACTTACCTGCTTCTTTTCCTGTACGCCAAAAATTTGAAGGGAAATAATCCCATGACTAATCTGTTTCTTTTCCTGTTTCATACTTCTAAAAGATAGTCCTTTCCATAGAGAATCTAATGGCACCTTAAACTCCATCTCAACAAAAATGTGACTTACTTGGTTTTTTCCCTGGACCTTTCAAATAAGAGGGCTCTAGGCAAAAATCATGTACCATTTCTCGACAAAGATTAATTCTTCTCGCCATAATTCTCTCATATCATTCTATCAGTTGACTAGTGAAATACGCCTAAAATATGCCCACACTTCAGAAATTAAATTCAGTATATTGATAGACTATTAGGTTTAGAATTATTCATAGCCTGTAGCCACCGTGACCTAACCTAACCTAACCTTAGGATTATTCATAGTACAGGCATTCAGTCTTAGAATACTTACACTTTTTTCATTTAAATAAACACCCTTAGCAGAAATTAATTTATTTACAGAATTCTGGACTTTCACGCACATGACTTTTTATCACACTTTTCGGAATATCTTTCCACGACTCCTGCAGGATGTACCACAGTGTTGTTTTCAGATTGAACAATCCTTCCGCTCTCAACTATCCAAGTCGTTTCATAATAAATCGCTTTGGTTTACTGTATCTGATGACTGGGGCTGCTATTCCATTACCTCAGCTCTTTTACCCTCTGAAAAAATTTACAATGTGTTTTCCGTCGTGTTGGAAGACAAATCTTTGTCCAGAAAGACGCTTATTGGAGGGGACTGCACATCTGCATGCTATACCTTATTATTCAGTACTTTACTAATTTTGTAAAATTCGCCCACGACAATAAATAAGAAACACTATAACACACTACTTGCATATTTCTCTGCCGATGTAACAGTAGAAGTCATCTCTTCGGTCTAGAATCATCGTCGTTGCCAAACATTTAAAACTTGTATGTACCCTTTCTCATAAGTCAGCAGTCCGATTTTTGTATACCAGAGCACATTTAAGTATTCTATGTTTGTTTTCTTTCCTTAGAAGAATATTGTCTCGACAGTAATTCTTTCTTCGGCATGAGTTGAATTCCGCCCCAAATTCAGGTGTCGCAATAAACTACTGTTGTGTTTAGATAGCTTGGCCAGTGTTATGCGCGAACATTTGAGTAGGGTGATATGAAGTGAGTCACTTTCTCAGCATATTCAATGGGGCAGAAGTGGGGAGGAGGAGAACTACATGCATACTGACGTAAGTTACAGTTATGTTGAAAAACATTGGTCACGTATCTACACTTCATGAGCAATCACAGTTTTTCCACCCACTGCTATCCAAACACTCGGGAACACAATACAGTCTTCTCTTTTTACTCACAATAATTTAAATTACAGTGTCTTTATTGCTTCCATGACGGTACTAACGTTTCTGCAATAGTATATTACACACTTGCAGGAGGAAAAGAAGTGAACTATACAAGAGTTGTACAGCGACTAACCCATACACCCCTTTTTCTTCCTAGTCAGTAACAAATCGACTTGTCTGGTTTGCTGCGCGTAATGTTACGGCCTACTCACAACAGTATCACGCTAACTTGTAGAATAACTTGTCATCACACTCAGTATTAATAAGCGGGCACTTAGGCCTACTCATTTTCTATCTTTGTGTCTTCCAATAATTTTAAGCTCTCGATTGCGTTAGCAACTACAGATTTGGTTACCTTTCATTTGTACAGTCTCCCAGAATATAATTACTGTATATTCTTCATATTGGAGTTTATTTACCCCCGATGCTTATTCCCGCTTGAATACTGCCTAAGGTCCATTTCCTTAAATTACATTAATTTTTACAATATTGTAAATACATTTCATGTATGTAATTAGACTGCACTAGTTAATTGGCTAATTAATTATCCAAGTTGCTGTATTTTGTATAAATTGTCACAATTAAAAACAATATGCATATGAACCTACTAATTTTTTATGTAGAAGACGCAAGATATTTTTGTATGATATTTCTTTACAGTATAAGTTATTTTATGATTTATTTTGTTTATTTACATGTCATTATTCCCTAATTTATTTCACCATCATGTGTTAATTTGTGCATTATTTACACAGAAACTAAAAGATTAAAAAGTTATGTACGTAATTTTGTGTAGTACGAGTATTTCATCAGTATCATAATCATAGATTCCAGATTAATAACATGTTTTCATTTACACTTTATTATTATTATTATTATTATTATTATTATTATTATTATTATTATTATTATTATTATTATTATTATTATTATTTCTGGATAATTAATTATTATTCGTACTTTATTTCATTCTATTCACAAGATAAACTTTAGTTTTATAGTAAATTGTATTAATTTTATTTGTTATCTCTTCACTTTATAACACAATACTTAAATATAATAGTACAAGTCTAAAAAAAAAATAAAAAAAAAAACTTTAAAACTTCATAGTGCTAAAATTTGTTTAACATTTTAAAGAAGTAATATAAGGCCTTCTTTAAATTCCTACGAAATAATTATCTACTTAAGATTTTAAACAAATTTTAACATTTTGAAGTTTTTTAAGTTTTAAAGTTCTTAGATCTTTATTATATTTAAATGTATTAATTTACCTTATTTCCGTTACTCTAAACCAGTGGTCGTCAGAACTCGCTGAAATTGATAACGCGTAAGGAGTGAATGTACACCGTACACCGTATGTCGTGCAGAAGGGAGAGTGACAAAGCATACCCGCCAGCAGCCACGATTGCACGCTAGTGCCTGGCTTATCCGCGGGTAAGGGACGCTAGCTAGAGAGTGCACTGTGTTGATGACCGCTGCTCTAAACCCTGTATAGATGTCCCACGCAAACATAGGATTTTTTTTAATTCCCTGCCACTTTTAAAAGTCGTTTTAGTGTAGTTAGGAATATACACTTACGGAACTTTGCAGTAACCAGAGAAACAAACATTCTTCAACATGGTAATCAGGTTAATAATATAGCGAAGTACGAATGTGACCTTGGAATATGTCCTTCAAATTATTTTGTAAGTGCCATTAATTAGATTTCAGGCATATACGTATATAAAGATTAGACATACCTACATCAAATAGTGCAAAACGTATCCCTATATCGATTTGTTGCATAAAAATAGGCTCTTTTTCTTCTGCATCAAAGTTAGCCTGGCACCGTATTCCGAAACAAGTTTCACAATCATACAGAACAACCGGTAATATAACTGTTATAAATTCTAACTTTCAGTTTTTTTGAGAACAGACTGGATGACAAAAGCTTTTCTACCGAATAATAACAGGCATTTCCCATATTTATTCTGCGTTTAATTTCCTCCCGAGCATCATTTATATTTGTTACTGTTTCTCCAAGATATTTCAATTTTTCCACGTCTTCAAAGGACAAATTTTTAAAACTAAGAATAGTTCAAATATTACTGAAATAAAAATAGCTCACTCTGCACTAGCCGCCTTTTCTTTAATACATGAACTACCTATCAAG
This sequence comes from Periplaneta americana, assembly GCF_040183065.1. Lineage (NCBI taxonomy): Eukaryota > Metazoa > Arthropoda > Insecta > Blattodea > Blattidae > Periplaneta > Periplaneta americana. The sequence goes on from NC_091118.1 coordinate 167,364,793, forward strand.
CCTCTGTTCTATTCTATGCTCCGATGGAAGGAAAATAGCGCTCACTAGGAATTCCGCGAATTGAGGATGTCTGATAAGTCCGTTATATGAACTTCTTCATTGTACGTTCACTCGTTTTACGATAGAACAACCCACACTGCAGACACAATCACATTGCGTGTCATGACAGTTAAGTGACTCGCATTTTGGCTTCATGACGTAAATTGTTTAATGAGATGAGGCATGTATACGTTTATGATACGCAGAAGAAAGTTCCTTCCACATAGAATTAATTTTTTACATCATCTATATTGCAAACACGATGAAACGAGAAATTCGATTTAGAGCATTGATTTCACGAGAACTTCGTGCATGTGATGTGAACACGGAAGTAACGGCCTGTCATACGTCATGCGAAACGAATTAAATTGAATTCTGCTTTGTATGTATTAAACTCTTGATATATCATAACGCTTTTCATACCAACGAATTAATTTAAATTTCTAAAAATTGTTGTGCAACAAACGGTTTCAATTTTTAACGTTGTTTTTTAGTTACTCCTTGTATATATCGAAGTTACCTATAATAATAGTACATTATGCAACGAGCCTTTAATGGTAGTAATTAAGACGCGAGTATGTTTATGAAACGAGCGCAAGCGAGTTTCATAATTTTCATACGAGCGTCTTAATTACCATTTAGGCAAGTTTCATACGACTTTTTATGTTCGACCATATTTCTAATTTGAAATTATTCATAAGTATTCATGTTATTCTTATCTGACTGGGGACCGGAACTGACCTTGTGCAATATCTCGTAAATTGTGAGATGTGCGCAGACGCTAAAGTATTGATTTTTTCCGAGAAACAAATGTCATTGGCCTTGATATAATCTAGAGAGTAAAATGAACATTAATCTTGATATAACCTTGAAATTGATTTAGACATTGAAAAACGAGATGACAAATTGAATTTATTTGAATATTATTTACAATTGACGCTAATTATTATAGTAACAGAACATAACCTTCTGCGACAGTATTGGATTTCCAGCCTCCGTGACGTTTCGCTAGTTGTCTTTCGATCGCATATCCGAGAATAATCGATACTTGCGCTTTCATATTGCTACAATGGTGTTTTCTGACTGGTGGAACACGTGAACTTTAATGAATAGGTGTACTTTAATGAGGTCCATTAAAGGGTTGCTACCAGGTGTATAATTACTACATTTCGGCATGGTCGAGCATAAAAACAGTTATTGCATATGGAATTCAAGCATGAAGATTCAGCAAAGAAAACCTACAAAATATAACAGGTATTCAAAATGTGAATTTGAAGAACTAATGCAAGAAAGATTCTTAAAAATAACTTTAGAATACAAAACATTCCATAACTCTACAATATGTAATATTATTTAGTAAGAACACATTACAAAATTAATAAAACATTCTACAAATCTGTAAAATCCAATAAATAGAAAGGCGAAAATATCCCACGACTTTTTAATATCTTACTTATTTACTTACTTACTTACTTACTTACTTATTTACAAATGGCTTTTAGAGAATCCGGAGATTCATTGCCGCCCTCACATAAGCCCGCCATTGGTCCCTATCCTGAGCAAGATTAATCCAATCCCTACCATCATATTCCACCTCCCTCAAATCCATTTTAATATTATTCTTCCATCTACGTCTCGGCCTCCTCAAAGGTCTTTTTCCCTCCGGTCTCCCAACTATCACTCTGTATGCATTTCTGGATTCGTCCATATGTGCTACATGCCCTGCCCATCTCAAACGTTCCTAATTATGTCAGATGAAGAATACAATGCGTGTAGGTCTGCGTTGTGTAACTTTCTCCATTCTCCTGTAACTTCATTCCTCTTAGCCTCGAATATTTTCCTAAGCACTTCATTCTCAAACAACACACCCAGTAAAATATTGTCGTAAGTCGAAAACCACAAATTACTTTCGTAAATTATTTTCAACGCTATTTTACTAGTTGGACGTACGTATGTAATTCTAATTATAAAATGGTACTACGTTATCAAAGGTTTTGATATCCATTTATTAAAATATTTTTACAGCAGTATTTTCTTAGGAAATAGCATATCTTTACGATCATAATTTTCGAATTAGGCTCTATTTGACTGAGAATGCGGTATGATGTATTCTTCCAGCAAATTTGGGAAAATAAGTAAAATTAATAAATGAAAACATTCGAAAACTCTGTAAAATATAATAAATTAAGCAATGAAGGCATTCAGCAAGTCCAAAAATAAAATACAATTTTTTAAATGAAAACACGCGACAGCTCTGGAGATAAAAAAATTACTTGAAGATCCGAAAAATTATATAAAATCCAATGAATTAAGGAATAAAATACCCGAGAATTTCGTTTTTTTTTTCTTTTTTGGTCAACTGTCCGAAGTCGGGTTTGAATCTCATAAGTGACATCATTAAGATATCACTCATGAGGCAACTAAGCCAGGAGATAATGGGGGGGTAGGGTGCCCAGTTCCTTTCTCCCTCCATTGCATACATCGCAGACTAGTAATACACTAGTCAGACTTCAGATGCATACAAACAATTGTTCTTCCTCTGACACATATCGTCAAGTGAGATGTACTGCCTGATAATAGATGTGACTTACGTAGTAGCCAGAACCTCAGTCAAAGGTACCGACAAGAGTGTAAAATCCAATAAATTGATAAATGAAAGCTTCCTACAATTCGGTAAATTTCAATAATAATTGGAACTCGGACTCCGTAAAATCCGGCAAATTAAGCAATGAAATAGCTTATAACTCTGGAAGTAGTCAGATATAAACATCACATAATTCAAAACAATCTAGTCAGTCAAGGAATTAAAAATCTGATAAGCATAATTCTGTAAAATCAAGCAAATTAAGGAGTATTAACATTTGGTAACGGGGAAAAAAGGAACTGGCCACTCTATACAATTATCTCCTGCCTTAGTTTCTTCATGAGTGATGCCTTATTGGTGTCACTTATGAGGTTCAATCCTGTTTTTGGACAGTTGACCAAACAACAAACAACATCTGATAACTCATAATAATAATAATAATAATAATAATAATAATAATAATAATAATAATAATAATATATTAACGTTGAATAGGTGTAATTTGCGTATTTATTTCAAGAAGTCTCTTTTTCCTGTCATTTTTGTGACAGTCTCCTAGAGGAACTCTTTCATACATTTAAATATATTTACTATTTTTATTTCTATTTATAGCCGCTCTAACTCCTAGGTCATATCGCAACCGGTTTACTGTTGGGAATGCTTGCTGCTTTTGTACTGTATATTGTTCCATATTTCGTGGTAATTGGGATTCAATCCGTCATTCACCCTAACTTAATTGAAAATTAGTTATATTCACTCGAGGAAAACCATGGAAAAACCAGGAACAGATTGGTCGGCAACTGGGATCGAACCTGGGATTACTCGAATGCGAATCCAGTGTGTTATAACTGAGCTATTTCGTTCGGTTTTACTATTCACTGCAATTGGAAATTACGTTTCTATTTACTGCATGTACTGTACTGCTAGTTTTGTATTCATTAGCTTCACCGAGAATAAAACGTTTTGTTTCAAATGAAAAATTAGCAGGAGCTACTCCAATTCCACTATAATCGCTTCCAAAAGTATTGTATATCCGCAATAGCAATCATAGTAACAAATGTAGGCCCTACTTTTTCCTCCTGACGCACTTTATAGCCATGTGCTCGTGAATTGATACAAGGTCAATCGCGTGCTATGTGCTACTTGGGTTTGAAGCGCGATAGAGAAGTAGCAGCATATAATTATATAGCTACCTAGTCTTAATGCATTGGTGAGAGAATAAATAGATGTCATTACTTTGTCTCGTTTTTCTTAATCATTTAGTTTCGCTATATTGCTGTTCGCTCTGCAAGTTGAGACAGACGCCTGTTAGAACTTAGACAGACAAGATGGCCTGTCATTTGGCAGCGGGAGTCGGGAAATTTGAGACGTGTGGTCCGGGGAATATAGCGTGTAAGGGTGGTTATATAATCAAGCTGCTTAATTAAGCGGATGATTAACCTACACAGTCGATTTATTTTACCCCAGGGTAGAGAGTCGCGGTCATCTGAAAACAAAATAGTCCCATGCGATTCACTCGACGCAACAAAATTTCCCCTGAGGGATATTTAGAGAATCTACTTGGAGACAAATGACTCCAATAAAACAAGTTGCTATTCTAGCCACACGTTCTGCTTTGCCGTTTCGTAAGAAAGAACAAAGTTTAGTGTTACTGTGGTTTAAAGTAAGCCAACGTAGTCTTAGCACAACAAACATATGTAAAAAGAAACGAAATAAAGCTTTGAAATGTTTCTTTACTTTACAGATAGACTTAAATGTAACCTCTGGTTGAGAAGAAATGTTGTGATCTATTTACCGAAGTAAAACAAATGTAATTTAATAAATAGGCGCCGTTATAGAAAAAAATGTAGGGCTATTAAGTGAGACTAAATTACGACTCCATAATAGAGGATTTGGGAATACTGGATTTATAGTAAAAGACCTGCTCTTGGGCAGGAAACTATGAAAGAATGAATGAATGAAAATGGTTATTCAATGGGCACGCATTAGAGTATTGATTAAGGCACTTACGGCAATGTTAATGTAGCGGGCCCGAATCCCGATGGGGTCATGGATTCTGTCATGCAGGAGGTCGAGTTTGAGTCCCTATCATGCCTGGAAGTTTTCTAAGCTTTAAGTCGCTACCCGCTACCCGAATTAATATTCTGACGAATTTCTAAACTTACTACCATTTGATTAACTCAGATAAATGTCGCCAGAGAGATAAAGACAATTATTGCAGCTATGCTTCTGGCATTGTTGAGTTGAAGTAGGGTAAATTTGGCTAATTTAGTGGTATTAAGGTTATGATCATATGGAAAGTTGAAAATAATAATTATTGAATCAATAAATAGTTTAAATCACACTTCACTATTCAAACTAAAAGAAAATGCCATACTTTTAATATTCCAATAACTTTTATTGCTACTCTCGAAGGAAATTAATGTATATCATTTAATGACACGTTTTTTTTTTGCACTACATCTAATTTCGTGAGACTGTCACTTCATTCTGAATTTCGCATTTTACTTAGATTCTGAAGTATAACCAAAACATTTAAAGTTTCATTTACAGCTTGAAAGTCCTTCACACTTTTCATGACATCAGTAGCTGTATTCTGTGCATTGGATCCAGGGTTCATTATTGGTATCGTCAGTAAAATTCCCTGAGCAAGATGCATAGACATCTTCACCAACTTTGTTCCTCCATTTATTTCGCATTTCTTTCCGGTTTCCCCTTGAAGATCATAAAATCTTTACGACATTTAGAGTTTCTATGAATTTTTTTGGGTCTGACATCCTCAACGGCACTGCCTTGGCGTCTTTAGGCATCGCTCGTGGATCATCCTCTTCTTTGCAGGAAGATATGAGGTTTCTGATCAGCACTTTTTCATTTTATTACCTCTAAGATATGTTTAATGGACATCAGAGGCTCCTTAGTGTGTTATAATAACCAGCAGCTTCCTTTTGTGCCGGTTCATTTCCACCATGAAAGGATCGATGAACTTTGGACAATTGCAACTCCCCATTTTTAATGGCACGACGATCTATAGGGACAATCCCAGTTTTCGAGAAGGCGTTTACAATGTTCCTTCCCGTTAACGCATTAAGGTAGATTTCCTTCACCATTGGAAGAAAATCTATTCTGGTAGGCTTGCACCCCTTCCTTTTAAGGTGATCAAAATCTCTGCAACGCCAGAACGTCTTCATAGATCTGTAAACACCAACTCCAACGTCCAAAAGCTGCAGCAGATGGATCGTAAGGCTTGGAAATGTTTGAAAAACGATGTTTCTCTCCTTTTCGAATTTGAGTGCGACAGGTACCACGTGGCTGCTATGAGAATCCAGCATCATAATTATGGATCTCTTAGTAGGGATGAAGTTGACAAAATATCTCAGAAAAAAAAAAAAAAATTCTTACGCTATCCAAGCCTAGTTTCTTAGGACCGTATTCATAGACATTTTTAGCGTGGGCTTCCGGTGGATAATCAGCGTTTTTCGTATTCATAAACCAGTGTCAGCGATAGGATATGATTTGAATTCTGTACTAGTAACCAGTGGATAGCCGGGGCTAGCTTAGTACGCTCGTAGCGCGTGCTGCGAAATGTCTATGAATAGCACCCTTAGTTTCATTTTTCTTAGGTTAGTTTCTTAGGTTACCTCAGTCAGTTGCATTTTCGGCATAGCGACTTATGTCGCACTCTGTGTAGCTGTTGACAGGTAATCCTACCTACATGTAGTTCTACGTAAATATTTGCAGCCTAGTAAAACTATACACCAGTCCATTTTGTATCATATCTGTCCAGAACCCATATTTCACAACATGGTAAGATACTTTATCACTGTATTATCTGTGTACTTGTAGCCGTGTAGTTACAACCAATACCTGAATCAGACTATACATTTGGCAGGGTTCAAATGATAGTATCAAAAATGTCAGCATTATTCTGTACATGAGTCCGCAGCGATGTATTTCGAAATGATTCATTTGCTTTTTTTTTCTAATATTTTCAGGATTACCATACTTGTATGTTCTGCCTGTAGCCATTAGTAGCTAATTTTCAACATGCCTACGGCTCCTATTTCTGGTATGTTGGACATCGCATTTGAACCCTAAATAGCTACCAGTTTTGAATCTATTTTTTGTCATAATAACTTCTGTTGCGTAGGAATACTGTTTATAATATATTGCTTTTATTACAATGATGAATGTTGTTGCGTGGGAGTATTACAATGACTATTCAACTTACAGGATGAATTTTGCGATATTGACCAATAACATTTCAGAACCGCCTTAAAATCAACCAATCACAGTTGTGTTTCTCGATGACGATTTATAAGAAAGCGTCTTATCTGATAAGACGCTCGTACAATACTGGACATATAATCCTTGGACATCCCTCGACCTCCAACTCAGTCCAGTCCACTTCAGTGTCAATCACAGAAAATCAAGAAACACCAACAAAATTTAACTTTGAAAATTGCGTTTTCAATAACTGTAACTTCAGGTAATAAATAAATGTCTGTAAAAACCTTTCGTGTTTTTATTCTGTCAATGCAACAATTCAGCTTACCTTACTTTTGAGGGTAAGTATTGTTTCGTATTTCCGCTCTGAGTAGTTGACATTAGTATTTAGTATGCCGTGATATCACCGTGATAGATAGCTGTTTGATTTTGAACTTCATTACAAGGAAACATAATATCTTATTTCTGTGTTTTATAATAATTATAATCATTTACGTAAGTAATTTGTTTCGCAAGTTATTTAATTTTATTCGTTGAATAATCAATAAGATGAAACAGCACTCGTGCGATTACTACGGATAGTATGTTTAATAAAAATGACGGTTTCCGAAGCATAGGACTATTAATAATAGTTTATCATTAAAATTACAAAAAATATATTATCTCAGTAAACAATTACTTCTGGAGGGTTATCCAAAAGCTACGAAAGATTTGAAAGCTCTCTAACTTTGTTAAGAAGTTTATAGAAAAGCAATACGATTCATTTCATAAAAGAATAGAGTTTATTCAGGTAATAACCAATTTCAATATATTCACATTTTTCTCCTCTATCATTAGTAGCCCTTTTCCTAGAGAATGAACAGCATTCAGAAAAAAAAATATTGAGGAATATCTTCAAATCTTGACATGCTTCCACAGTGACGACAAATTACCTCAATCCATATAGAGTTCTGAATCTTCTCAGAGCGCTGGAACAATCTGTATTACATCCATAGTAACAACTGAATAAGGGCAGTTTGCATCTGTAGAGGCAAAACCATTATGCTATCGTATCAATTATCAATTTAGAAGAAACAACACTCATTATCTCAATCAAGAATAGCTTGAAATGTTGTTTTTTTTTCTTTTCCATTTGGCATGGGAAAAAATAGTGGAAAAAATTGAAACATGTTTTTGAACATTTAATTCTGATAGTTATGTTAGGAAAGAATAGGTTTCTCAATTTCAGTGAAGCTATTGACAGAATACAGAGTGCTTCACAGGGAACCAAAACGTACTCGCGTACAATTCCAAAAGTCTGTAGTCACCACGATCTCCCGACTTGCCTTCCCAGACTTCTTTCTCTGGGATTAAATTAAGGACAATGTGTATCGCAACAAGACTCGCGTGATTTACGACTCAGAGGAGAACATTTAGAAAGACAATGATAATGAACATTGATGGTGTTACGAGCAACACGAAGAACCGTGACGACATGTTTATAGTAATGACGGCAGCAATTTCCAGCACTTACTATGATGTGATGTACTCAACACGAGGGAAGGCAAATTTCCTAAAAGTATTATTTCGTTCCTATTCACTCGTTTGCAATATACAATAAATCTTTCTGTTCGGATAAGAATCACTAAGTATTTCTTTACTATGAGTAATAAGTGTAGGCGCCTGAATAGCTGTGTGTCCAAGTCATTTTATTGCAATAAATTAAATATAAAGTTGGTATATCCTTAGATAATATAGGTTTGTAAAGCATAGGTACTGCAATAAACGCATTGGGTTAGAAAATGGAGGAATATAGAAAGCGTTTTCGTGGACTTGTCAGTTGCAATCTATGATGTTATGTAACACGAGCATTATGCATTAATGAAGTTAAAATTATCTTACAGTGATGTCACGTAAGTGCAGTGTAGTTAGGGAGAAGGAACACATTAATTTTTAATGGAAAGTTTCAAGTCAATGGGTGAACAAACTGCAAAAGATGACACGAAATATATAGCTATAATTTTTGTATTCACCTTGAGAGTTCTACTTCTTAACTCTGAACTAAATTCCTTTCCAAATGAACTAGTTGTTGCATGCCTTCGAAAGTATACATTCCTAAATTAATTTATGGACAACTGTGGATTAAAGCTCTGTATATAGTCTAAGATAGAGAGTTACATCTTCTGTGTAGTATTGTTATATTATTCAATCGAAACCAAGACGTGAAAATACACGTTAAGAAACTTTTTGCTAGAAAATATTCTGAGATCAGGAGCTGAATGAATGGCAGTTTAGCATGGAAGAAAGTGTGAAAATAAACCGAAAATTGAGCCACAAGCGAAAAACTAGTACACTGGAACAATTGCAAGAACGCAGGGCAAGAAAAAAAAAGGCATTTTTCAACATCTCTTCTGCAGTTCAATTACAATGATCGATTTTGTGAATATTTCTAAACCACCAAAAATTAACAATCAATCAACTAGTACAATGTCTGATCCAACTGGAGTCAGTTATTTAAAATTACCATAGAGTCGCGATTATCCGGACTGTACTTACGGGCCGAGAGCAATCCGGATAAGCAAAAATCCGGATAATACGGAGGGTGAGAGCTTATGTGGTTTTTGAACCTGTAATCTTAAAGGGACAAAGGTCGGACCCAATAGGTCTAATACAGAAAGACGTTACCCACATGTACAAAATAAATTAGTTTTTATTCATAATACAGTACAGTATGTAACTGACTTTAAAAAAGAACTTCGGGCTTCCTGGTCTCGCATCATCATCTAAGCTGACACGAAAACGAATAGCCCAACGAGAAACTGTATTTCGGTCTACTGTAAGCTCACCATAAACTCCGCTCCGCTGTGGATTTCTGTGAGATTTTCCACATAAAGGTTCGCTCTTTGATCTTCAATCGTCACAGTACCCGAGACACGTGTATGCTCCATTTTTAGCCCTCGTTACCTAAACAAAGAGTATGCTATATACGAAACTAACACACGTGCTTCTTCTTCAATCCTTCAACTGAAACTGACGTAATTTTCATCGGTGTTACGCCATCCACTTAACGTTTTGCGAACCTGTGTGTTATTTATATGACATGACTCTCGTATTATTTCTTCCAGTATCTTAATTTGATCACAGATACACTAATTATGATCATGCTAAGTTTCTACAATAGTTGGCCAGAAGAAACTATGTAATTTAGAAGCACACAATATTTTCCGTTCAGACTAAAAATTATGTTAATGTCTTGCAACGTCATACTAATAAAAGAGCGTTCTCGGTTCACTTTAATGCTTTTTATTTTCTTTTTTTAATTTTACTTGCATATTAATCAGAAAAGTTGAAAGTTTAAGTTATCGATTACATATTATGAGATTATATCATATTTCCTATTAAATAAACCACTTGAGATGCAAAATAAAATAAGTGCATGTTTCCCATTTTAACGTGAAGAAACTAGAACACTGATTACAATAGTCTGTGTCTCATATTCTTAAGCTCAGGTAAGCTCTAATTCAATTCACTTCATAGTGCTCTCGTCCCACATCTTATACGTTGCTTCTTAGACATATATACCGCGCACAATACATCTTTGTAATATCAGTTGCTGTACATTATGAATGGCCGGTTCTATATGTTTCAGTAACTAGAAGTTTTTTTTCATCTTTTCGTTTCTCGCAACTTCTCATCCACTAACGTCCAATATCGTGAGAGGCATCCGTCTCCGCCCACACCGCCTTTCCTCCTAAGAGCTTGTTATCAAAGGTATTTTGTCCCTCTGTGTTGGCCTTTCGGTTCTGAGGGAATTTCTGGACTCAGAGGTTAATAATAGAAATCTTTTGAAGTATGAATGCGGCACTTTTTTATTGCCATATGATAAATACATAAAAAGGAGTTTCAGTCATACGTAATGACATATGGTTTCATGCAGCAGGAAATTGGCTCTACCATTTAAAATAGCTCTCTTGATTTGCTGCAGGAAATTGTATCTCAAATTGTGTTATTCAAATGAGCTTCTAGTAATGCGGACATTGTTGCTGAATTTGCTGCAACGAAGGTAATGGAGTTATAATTGATAATATATATGTAACATAATTTAATTGCCTTCTTTAACACCAGAGTTCACGACAAAATCATATAATAGTTTATATACGTAGGTTGTATAGGTAATAAATTTAAATAATTATGTTTACTCTAAAAACGACAGTTAGGTACATTTTTAGAATATATGATTTACAAAGGGAAGTTAAAATCAGAAATTGGATCTGATGAAACAATGATGAGGAAAAATTAGAGATGAGGATTTTCCGAAAATAGACTGAAAATCGAAACTTCATAAAATGATTAACAAAATTGAGGATATAGGCTACTATTAATATTAGGTTGGTGTACTGGATGTTCAGTTCAAAGTGTGTCATGGCTCGCTGTATGCAGTCATATGGCTAGTCGACGAGCCTAGAGAATTCAATCTTCCTACACTTCCACAGAGGCGTATTACCTGTGTGCAGAGAAGTTCCTAGCAAGTACGGCGTTCATTCTGAAGAGTACTTACTAATATGAACGGTAACGCCGGTAGTGGCAGGAATGTGAACTGTTTTGAAACATGTACTGAGGTGTTTTTTTTTTACTGTCAGGATATGTAGAGAGGGTTAAGGCGATTTCTTACGTATTTGTTGACATTAACTTCGACGGTCAACATGGACACGGAGCATTTGATTTGTATTGTGGAATGTTGCCGTACGCAACCGTTGATAACAAATACTCCGCGTACGACTTTCCCGCGCAAAACACAGTTCGAAAGAGGTTATGGTAGCACACAGACAGTACAGATCGCCATCTGTTGCTACGACGTTCAAGTTACACCGTACACGTTCTCAAGTTCAGATTGAACACCTTGATTAATAGGCAACTCTTCTGACATAAAAGGTGAAACTGGCTTCAAATCGCTGACTCACAACAGTGACATCATGACACACTTTGAAATGAACACCCAGTATAAGTTCGTAGCGTTTTTTCATAAGTTTATTAAACATATAAGATACACATAAGAGAGAAGTTAATCATCAACAGTATTTTCTCCTTCACTATTTACAACAGTCTGCCAACGCTGGAGTAGTTTTTCGATTCCACGCCTGTAGAAATCGCGTGGTTTTGAGTTAAAGAAGTCGAAAGAGCGATGTTCGGAGCGCATTTTCATCCGGCAAGAAAGTTCCTTGAAGATTGTTTGATAGGAGAATATTTACTTATGAAACAAATTTATACATTATTCAAAATTAAAAACAAATTTATTTAAATGACAATCGTCCAAAAATATTGTGCGATACACATACGTTAAGTGTGTAACAGAATCGAGGAAACAGTTTGAAAAAATGGGGCGAAGCCGAGTTGTTTCCTTGATTCTGTTACAATTCACTTACCACACTTGTTTCACAAATTTAGAAATCTTATCACTATTCGTGAGCTGCCACAAGGGACAAAGAGTACTTAACCATATAAATGTTTACCTACAAGTTCAGTGAACCATTAATTTTGTTTTGACAATGAAACTCCTCCAAGTACATATCTGTAAATACATTTTGTTACTGATGGAAATATACCTAGTTTTAGAGAGGCAAGTGTTACAAAAAAGTAAAGAATGCTAATGAACTTGGTTTCATTTCGAATATAGGTGATGCTTCAGGAGAGCAATTGATCCTTTCAATGCAGCTAAAGTTACAATCGGAATAATAGATGTAGGTATTCCAAGCCTCTTAAACACATCTTTCATGAAGAGAGTAGCGGTACCTCTTGCTCCAACCAGAAGTCCAATTACTTCAAGTCCTTCTAGCTGGTACTTTTGGAGGTAATATGGAATGGTAGGATTGTAGATATTCTTTTTTTCTTTATCCACTTCTGCTGGCTGTTCCTCATTCGTTTCGAAACGCACAGTGAGATCAATTATGAATCCAGATCTTTTAGATTCCTTGAAAGCTATTATATCTATGCGCCGTGTACTGCCAGTGACGAAGAGACCATGTACTTCTTCAGAGGTGTTTTAATCGGCATCTTTAAGGGCAGTGGCTATAATTGATCGTACTTGGTGGTGTCTAGCGTTTCGCAGACCTTCGCCGTGCGGACATGATCCCAGGACGTGTACAAGAGTTTCAACCTCGTTGTGGCAATGCCTACAACGGTTGTCCTGAGATCTTCCCGGCACAGCACGTACTGAAGCAACATTTCCAACCATTTTAATGCCATCGCGCCATACAGTACTATTGAGTTATTTGTATCACAACACAACAGCAAACTTCAAAGTTTTCACTTTATTTAGATCTATAACTTATTTTCTATTGTTGAATATAGAACTATATGCGCTGTTAATTCTGTCACTTTTAATTTCTGGTTTACTTCGTCTGTAAATTTCCTATGTTCAGAACCATACGGTACACGGGAAGAAGTTATTTTTGAATGCTGTTATTACTAAATAACAAAACCATAAATCTGCGTTGTATATTCGGAATTATGTACCTGAATATCAATCTCAAATTAATATAATCCAATTACCATTTATATTTAATTCAAAGCCATGATTGACATGTGTCGTTTTAATGTGTTTGTTGTCGCACGTAATTAAAGTATATGTACATAGTTGATTTCAATAGCTGTGAATAAATTGAAACACAGTGACATTCAATCTTCATTAACCATGCTTTATTTCCAAAGCTTTAATCACACACTGTTTAAATAATGAAATCAAAAGATTGCCAACTCATCTTTGTATACAAACCTTGAATGAAACTACAGTGATAGCGCGGGGATTCTAGATGATGGATTTATTACATTTTTGTTCAGTTTAATCCCATGTGTTTCTCCATGTCTGTATTACAAATTGTATGAATTGTGTGTATAAAACGAGTTAAGTCCTTACGAACTCCTTTGGACTTAAATCCTTTTTCGTGATAAAAATGCATATAAAAGCACAAAACGATCACAAGCTATGTAGATTTTGCAAATAAAGTTCATAAACGTCCAGATTCTATTAGATTATACACCTTCTACTCTTCGTGTACTGCGGGAATGAGCTCAAAATGAAGGGAAAATTTTTTAATATTACGAAAGGGCGTCTGATACGGTTCAGTTCATTATACCCAGCTAAATCCCAGGTTATTGTTTTGCTGAAAGCGGGGCGTAAGCTAAAGTATGTTGTAAATATATTCTTATGAAAACTGTGGCTGTTTTTGTTGGTAATTACAGCATGTAATGTCGTAACTTGCTTAACGTGTATAGGGCTTCATTACCAGCGGGGTTTTCGACCTTTATTAAACACGCTTACCAACAGACGTTGGTGGCATTCCATGCACCACGGATAAGTATAATTGGCAGCTATTGGTTGATCGTTTATTGATCAATATTGTACATAATTGCGTATAAACATCTATTAAGAATTCCAAACCAGTTGAAACTTCTTTGTAGAAAATGCCTGACATTGCAATTGTAACTTGGTGCACTGTTAACTAAATGGTATAGGCCTACCTTTTTCAGTTTCAATTTCGGAAGAGCTAACATTAATTTCAGGAAATGGTTAATAAAATTTATATTAAGTAAAAATAAACTTAATTTCGGAAAAGCTAACCTCAATTTCGGAAGATTTAAATTCAATATTGGAAATGATGCCAAACTTAGAAAAGAAAAATGTCAATTTAGGATTGGAAGTTTTCTCTCATTTTTCAGCTGTGTAGTAACACACTGTATATATTTTTATTATATATTACAATACGAAATATGCAAACATACAATAACACACCCACAACATATACTTAATACACAATTACAGTTCAATACCCACACATTATTCGATATCATGATACATAGCACACAACAACCACCCCCACCATAGGATCAACACACCCCCACCCCTATAACTGACGAATGCAAATGCCAGAATGCAAGATCAACAGGAACAACAGTAGTTCGTAGGACACTGAAGATGACGCAGCACCGGCGTCGAAACGGGCCATCTGTCTAAGATACATAACTTTTTTTTTAAATTTTAGCACTTTTAACGTGTCATTAAACAATTTTAATTTTTTTAAACAAAGTGTTAACGTGAACCAGAATCAATGATATATAATTATGTTAAAATAAAATTTATTCTCGATATTCTCTCAAGAGAACGGAAATATTATAGCTACACAGCTATTCAATGAACAATGTTTATTGCTAATACTAATTGAGATCGTCATAATTTAAATCAATGTAGTGCAACTACGTCTAATTTAATACAATTTTGTTCAAAATAAAAATTATTTGTATTAAAACTTCCCGAAATTAGATTTATCTTTTCCGATCTTCCGAACTTTATATTACTGTTTCCGAAACTCAACTTACTTTCTCCGAAATTATGTACTCTTTTTTTTTCGAATATAATTAAACATTTTCTGAAATTCAGATTGAAAAGTTATAGTTATTAGGATTTCGACCTAGAAGATAAAGTTTAAAATTCTAGTCTGTTCAAGTATATACAGAACGAACCGTTAGTAATGTCATTAATTTCAGGGGGTTATTCTTTGAGATATTTCAAGCGAATACAGTTTTGCTCGTTTTTGCTTCCTTTCCGAAATAATTTTTTTTTTATATGAAACATTTCATAGCGCATTTTGGGAAAGCCATTGATTTAATTCCCAATATGCTCAATCAGTTTAAGAGAGCAGTATATTGTGATAATGAATGATTGAAGGAATTTTACTTTTGTCCTTTAAATATGCATAAATTTTATCCGAACAAATGTAACATTTTAACATTTATTTTCAGAACGAAAAGTTACATTTTTGTGATCAAATTTCTGCTTATTTAAAGGAAAAAAATTAAATTCTTTCGGTTATTTATTATCACAATATACTGTTCTTTTAAACTGACTAAGCATATTCGGAATTAAATCATTGGCCTTCCCAAAATACGCTATGAAATATTCCACATAAAACAATTTTTATCTCGAAAAGGAAGCAAAAAATTTGTATTAATCTATTTTGATTGAAATACTTCAAAGAATAACACCCTAAAATTAATGACATTACTTAGGGTTCACCCTGTAAGTATGTTCGTACAAATACGTAATTTTAATTAATAGAATATGGAAATTATTTTTGATGTAATTTTAATCGAGTTTACATAATTGTACATTTATATGCTTTATACTGACTTTCGGTCATGTACAGAACCAATTCACCAATAGGAACCCTTTGAATTTCAACAAATCACAGCAATCTATCATTACAATATTGTGGATATTATATTGTCACATTCGCATTGGCGTTGACGATTGTTAATTATTTCTTCTTCGTAAGCTAAATTTATAGGGCAATGTAAGTTGAAAAACATAACCTAATTATCAAGCAGCGTCCTTCCCTCCAGAAATATCTAAAGTACATTATTTTTCTATCGTAGTTGCGTTTTGCTGAAGCTCGTAGAATTAAATCGTTCTCTGATTTTTATTTTTTCAATTGTGTACAGTGATATTTTTGCGTTCGTTTTTGTTGTCGTAGCCAGGAACATCTGCAGCGCTCATGTTACTACAAAGCAGATTTCTATATACGTCACAGGCACATATACCACTTCCTAGAATTCGGAATCTCCAGCGTCTGAGGGTAAATCTGTTTCTGTTTTCTGTTAACGATTTCAACTGCATGGGTTATTCGAGTCACAGAAGTTCTTTCTCCATAGAGATGGCCGATATTTCACAAACCGATATTTTGTCACAGGTATTTTTTTGTCACAGATAAACCTGTGACTGATGACGCGAAATATCTGTGACAAAATATCGCTATCGAAATCTGCTCCGTATTCAGTACTCTGTGACTGTTGCAACGTCTGCGACTGATATTTTCTCCTCTACGTCGTGGGTTTGCGCATGCGCATGATACAATAACAGCAATCTGGCGACAATAACAGCAATCAGGCGGTGGTATTTGATTATTTTTTCGTGATATTTTATTCAATATTATTTTTTTCAAAGTGATGATGTGTTGCAAAGTTATTAGCGGCATTATAATAATATAATCATGAATCTGACATTTTGTTTTCATATTAAGTCTGAATATATGTTTTATAAATATTTTATATATTCCCCCGAGAGCTTCACATTTTCATATTACTGTGAATATATATTAATGTATAAGATTTTCCACTCAATTTTTACGCAGTAACAATATTTTTTTTTAGTTATACTATTAATTATAAACAGAATAGTTACAGAAGCCTACATTATTTTAATAACTTTACATGTACTTCTCTCATTTATGTATGATCCAGTTTTTATGTATAGCTCTAACACGAACAATGCAGGGTACTATTAATTAAAATAATTAAACTTAAAATAAAATTATTTGTAATAAGTTCATTACCGGTATGTTGTTTATGGTTATTAACTCTTAGGAAATCGCACAGTGCTTCCTAACATTGGTACTCGTGTGGGGTGTTATTTCACCCAAATAGGCCTAATCAATGTTCTAAACTTGATATTTAGTGATATTTATCTAGATATTGTTAAAATCATCAACTTGCAAGTAATTTTCAACTTTTAAATATAATAATATGGGGTAGTTAGCAAAAATTGTCAATTTTATAAATTCCAAAAAGATCTGACATCTAGCAGACACTGTTCCAACAAATCGTTCTCATTGCCCTTGCACACTTTTAAAATAGACCTACACTTACACATAAATGGGATAATTAATTACATTTGAAAATAAGGGGTATCAAACGTAAATCATGTTAGTTCACTCCGTGTCACTGAACGTTATGCTCTTCCGAACTTTCGAAGCATTTCTCACAAGCCGACAACAGCACCTATAGAATTAAAACCGAACGAGATAAAACTTATTTGGCTAAACTAACCTTGAGGTAGTTTCCTTCGTATTCCCCTTATACACCTTGCATATACGAATCTGTGACAGGTTAGGTTTGGTTAATTTAGGCTTTGTTATGCCTTGGATATACGATCAACTGCATCTCCACAAACAATCAAATTCAACGATTTTCACTTCCGAAATCACCGAAACTACCTCAGCGCTAGTTTAACCCGAGGAACTGTCTCTCCACAAAAAAATCCCTTATAAATGCAATGATTTTCACATCCGAAATTGCCGAAACTACTTCAGCGCTAGTTTCACCATCTTATTATAAATGATATAGTGATTACACGATTTAAATAATAATAATAATAATAATAATAATAATAATAATAATAATAATAATAATAAATAATAATAATAATAATAATAATAATAATAATACCATTGGTTACCAATACTTTATCTTGTGTAATATCCTGTCTGAACAACTGTCTTGTTCTGTAATTATTTTCTATTGTTTTTCCGAATACTTATGTTTCGTTAATTTTTATTCTGACTCAATATTATAATGTTAATGCACGACTTAAAATAATTTATCGATTATATTATATACAATAAAAAGGATCAATTTTTAAAACGATTAGGATAATCACATAACCTCAATTTCTCCGTACCCAACTACATTAAAAATTATCAACTGATTCCATATCTACAATCAACTACGATATAACCTCTTGGTATATAAGGTTAACTTTTTACATGTTACTGTTCAGTTAGATTAGTATTTATTTGTTAATGGTACATGTACATAATTTATTTGTTGGATTTTCCCATATAAACCACTGAAGTGTGGCGTGTATAGAGAAATCGTATTCACATTGCACTGCTCTTCAATATTTCCTGTTAATTTTTATCGGTGTGACAAAATATCGGTATAATTCATGCATATTGTGCTTACTTAGCGATATAAAATATCGGTGTGACAAAATCACAGATAAAAGTCACAGCTATTTAATTGTCACAGTCACAGTTGTCACAGATACTTGAAAATATCGTTTAAGCTCAACTCTATTTCTCCACATTTGTTCCTGTTAAGGGGACCCAGCTTTTAAAAACAGTAGTTTGTAACATTAGAAATTTAATTGCATGTAACAATGGATGTTTTATTATTCTGAAAGGAGACGGAAAACCGTAGCTTTATGTCCATCTGACACGAAAATGGTACCAACCGTTGTCGCAAAGATCATGATGCCTCAGATATCATTCAAAAGTATGCAAGAAAGAATGTAGAATTACAGAGTTTTAGATGCAATGGATAGGAAATAAAAAATACAAAAATATAAAATATAAAATTATGGATATACATTACACCTGTTTATATAAGACAAAAATTATGCAGCTCTGTAAGTAAACAATGATCCAAACACAAGCAGCTCTCACAGTTAACACATTTCCTGAATACAAGTTCCTCGCAATGTACACATTGGAGTTAAATATTTCTGTCTCCTGATCGGTTTCATTAGAAATTATCTCAGTCTTTCTTTTAAATGATGCACTGTATTTTTTTTTCTAAATTACATCTCAGTTTAAACTGCTTATCAGTGATTTCTTTGAAAGGGTTTCTCTATCATGGAACACAAGGGGAGCCCGATGAAGTGAATAGTTCTCGTCATCAGTGGATTCATCAGATTAGTCAAATATTTAAAAAAAAACTAACATCATAAAACTATAATATCCTGTGGGAGATTAAACAATTCAAAGATTATTGGTGTATGTTACACTAGAAAAATATTTGGGGCTAAGAGAGATGAAGTTACAGGAGAATGGAGAAAGTTACACAACGGAGAACTGCACGCATGGCATTCTTCACCTGACATAATTAGGAATACTAAATCCATACGTTTGAGATAGGCAGGGCATGTAGTACGTATGGAGGAATCCAGAAATGCATATAGAGTGTTAGTTGGGAGACCGGGGGGATAAAGACCTTTGGAAAGGCCGGCATGAGAGGATAATTTAAAAATGGATTTGAAGAAAGTGGGATATGACGGTAGAGACTAAATTAATCTTGCTCAGGATAGGGACCGATGGCGGGCTTATGTGAGGGCGGCAATGAACCTCCGGGTTCCTTAAAAGCCATTTGTAAGTAAGTTGTAAGTTATACTGAGATATATCAAGCGTTATAATAATCTATAAATTCCTAACATGTAAGGCCTAATAAATATTTCAAAGTTCAGCACTGTATGAATTAAATATTTATTTACTTACCATTCCCTTCTAAAGATTTTTTCCTTACTAATATAAATATTTTGTCTCAGAATACTAATCGTTGAATTCAAATCAAATGACTTCATCCCAGAAATTTCTTAAATCAAAGCTGACCCAAGTTCAAGGCGAATTGATCTTCGATTAACATTTATACAACAGAAATATCCAAGCTCAGCTTAAACAGAGATCAGTTTCATCTCTGATCTAATTGTAAGATCAAATGCTTTATACAATCGGACCTTAGAATAGCTGCTCCAGGGCATCGAATACCGGACTTCGATAACATAAAGCTAGCTAGACCGTTTGAGAATACACTTTGAAGACGATGAGAGTGTTTAAGCTATTGTCAAGTAATTAAATTGTTAGGAGAAGAGACACAGAGAAGGTGAAGATTGACGTGGCGTGGGTGGGAAGAAGAGCGGAAGGGGCAGCGGAGTTAATCCGGTGCAGTAGTGGGTGGTCCGACCTCCCGGAAAACCAAATTAACCCCGTCCCCGCTGTAAATCCGAGTTAGTAACGGCAAGCCCCTACTCATGCGAGGTAATATCTCTTACTGCACAGAATGTGCAAACAGTGACGTGATGTGCACCACAGGACCCCGCTCATTAGATATGCCAATGCGCTGCCAAACATTAATCTTATCTCGTACTGGCCGACTTCAGTCGTTAAAGCGGTTTCCTAAGGAAGCGACTCCATTGAAATTTGTACTAGAACGTGTTAAAATATGGAACGAGATAACATACAGTATATGAAACTATGTGTTGATTAGTCCGAAGACAGGTGATACAAAAAATAGGGCACCACTTGTGAGACTAGGCCAGGAGATAATGGGGTAGGGTGGCGAGTTTCTTTCCCCCTCCATTGCATACACCGCTGAATAGCTACATATTACACTAGTCAGATTTCAGATGTATACAAACAATTATTCTTCCTCTGAAACTATATAAAATTTAAAAGGGGGCATTTTACATTGTCTTCTAAAATGGATTTCTGGAAGATCATTGAGAAAATTAACAAAATATAAAGTTAGGAATACAGAAATAAGACAGACGGAATTAGAAGGAAAAAATTAGTGTCAGTGAACAAAGAACATTGTACTACCGTACTAAGAAAATAGGATGAAAGGACTCCTAAACTAATGCATGGTAGAAAGTTGGGATGAGGAGATGACAAGAACGTCAATTAGCGACCACTTACTTTCCACAGGGTACAAAATTCAATGGAGAGATTTGTTTCAACAAGGGATACACAATATAGCAATGTAAATTTGTGAATTATATTTTATTTAACTATGCTCGGAACTGCAGAAGTTATATCAGCCGACAAGATAGGAATGTATGGAGGCACATTTTAAAAAGCGAACGACGTTATCTGTAAAGCAAATATTGTTTATTTGCATTTTGTAGTGCATATTTGTATTATCCATTTTGCATTTGTTACTACTACCTAGCTCTCTTACTCCACCATAAAGTTCCTACGGTGCACGAAATGCATTTGATTTCACGGATTAACGAATACCTATACTGCTGCTGCTGATATTTTTATTATTATTATTATTATTATTATTATTATTATTATTATTATTACTACTATTATTATTATTATTATTATTATTATATTTATATTTATATATTTATTAGCGACCGACGTAGCTCAGTCAGCTAAGGCGCTTGCCTGCCGATCCGGAGTTGTGCTTGGGCGCGGGTTTGATTCCGGCTTCGGCTGATTACCTGGTTGGACTTTTTCTGAGATTTTTCCAACTGTAAGGCAAATGTCAGGTAATCTATGGCGAATACTCGGCCTCATCTTCCTATCACCAATCACATCGACGCGAAATAACCTCGTATATGATATAGCGTCGTTAAATAACCAAGTAAAACAAATTATTTATTTATTTATTTATTTATTTATTTATTTATTTATTTATTTATTTATTTATTTATTTATTTATTTATTTATTCAACCTGGTTCAGTTAAGATCATCATTAGCATTAAGGTCATTATTATTATTATTATTATTATTATTATTATTATTATTATTATTATTATTATTATTATTACCTATTTACTCTTTCATTTATGGACTGATATTTCGGAGTAGTAATATTTCATGAGATCCAGTCTGCTGTCCAAAAATCTGAAAGTTAGAATTTATAAAACAGTTATATTACCGGTTCTTCTGTATGATTGTGAAACTTGGACTCTCACTCTGAGAGAGGAACATGGGTTAAGGGTGTTTGAGAATAAGGTACTTAGGAAAATATTTGGGGCTAAGCGGGATGAAGTTACAGGAAAATGGAGAAAGTGACACAACGCAGAACTGCACGCATTGTATTCTTCACCTGACATAATTAGGAACATTAAATCCAGACGTTTGAGATGGGCAGGGCATGTAGCACGTATGGGCGAATGCAGAAATGCAAATAGAGTGTTAGTTGGGAGACCGGAGGGAAAAAGACCTTTAGGGAGGCCGAGACGTAGATGGGAGGATAATATTAAAATGGATTTGAGGGAGGTGGGATATGTTGATAGAGACTAGATTAATCTTGCACAGGATAGGGACCGATGGCGGGCTTATGTGAGGGCGGCAATGAACCTTCGGGTTCCTTAAAAGCCATTTGTAAGTAAGTAAGTAAGTAATATTTCATGGGAGTATACCAGTTATTTATAGATTTCAAATAGACATATGACTCTGTTAAGAAGGAAGTGTTATATAATATTCTTATAGAAGTTGGTATTCCTAAGCAACTAGTTCGATTCATTAAAATGTGTCCCAGTCAAACGTACAGCACAGTCCGTATAGGCCAGATTCTGTCTCATGCTTTTCCAATTCACTGAGGGCTAAAGCAAGGAGATGCACTATCACCTTTACTTTTTAACTTCGCTCTAGAATATATCATTAGAAAAGTTCAAGATAACAGAGAGGGTTTGGAATTGAACGAGTTACAACAGCTTCTTGTCTATGCAGATGATGTGAATATGTTAGGAGGAAATTCACAAGCGATTAGGAAAAACACGGAAATTTTACTTGAAGGAAGTAAAGCGATAGGTTTGGAAGTAAATCCTGAAAAAATAGTATATGATTATGTCTCGTGACCGGAATATTGTACGAAAGGATATATAAAAATTTGAAATTTATCCTTCGAAGGGGTGGAAAAATTCAAATATCTCGGAACAACAGTAACAAATATATATGATACTGGGGAAGAAATTAAACGCAGAATAAATGAGAAATGCCTGTTATTATTCTGTTGAGAAGCTTTTGTCATCTAGTCTGCTGTGAAAAATGTTAAAGTTAGAATCTATAAAACAGTTATATGAACGGTTGTTCTGTATGGTTGTGAAACTTGGACTCTCACTTTGAGAGAGGAACAGAGGTTAAGGGTGTTTGGGAATAAGATTCTTAGTAAAATATTTGGGACTAAGAGGGATGAAGTTACAGGAGAATGGAGAAAGTTACACAACGTGGAACTGCACGCATTGTATTCTTCATCTAACATAATTAGGAACATTAAATCCAGACGTTTGAGATGGACAGGCCACGTATGCGTGAATCCAGATATACCTATAGAGTGTTAGTTGTGAGTCCGGAGGGAAAAAGACCTTTGGGGAGGCCGAGATGTAGATGGGAGAATAATATTAAAATGGATTTGAGGGAGGTGGAATATGATGATAGAGACTGGATTAATCTTGCACAGGATAGGGACTGTTGACGGGCAATAACCTCCGGGTTCCTTAAAAGCCATAAGTAATAAGTAATATTCCATTTAAAGATGCTTTCAACTTCAGAAGTGATGAGAAATTACATATTTTCCGCAGATTTCTATGAAAGAGTTATTTTATGTGTCATAAATCGACACTACGGGACCAACAGCTTTATTTGTTATCTTAATAAAGACTTGGAAGTTATTTTATCGCCATTTATAATCCTTCTCCTTCAGCCGGATTTAAACTCGCGAACCTCTGAGTCAAACCTATAACGGTAACCATTAGACCTTCGAGGACGATTGTATTCATAGATTAAGGATTTATTTTCATTTGGTCTTTTCTGTGCAACTTGTAGATTATTTTCTGCGAAAGAGAATCTGATCTTATCTCCAGAAAATAAAATAGTAAAAGAAAGATTTTTACATGTTTGTTCTGCGTTCTCCCACGTTTCTTAAAAAACATTTGTATAAGTCTGCTGGTTTAATGGAATATAAAGAAAAGCAAAATTCTTTACCTAACTCTTTCCAGCGGAGTTCCATCTGATGACATAATCGAATGTGACACACCAGTGGGACTCTTTCCTGGTGTATTTTTCATAAAGAGTGAATATTAAATTACGAACTCTGTCGAACGAACTTTAACAAGCTCCGACAGGTCATTTTACATGTCCTGCAAACCGCAAACGTCATAAAAACTGACATATTTTATGTCTTTTGAGATATTCAGCAATTGCATTGCGGGAAACATTTTACTTTAAGGAGATCGGGCATGGGAAAGTAGCTCCAAATTCAGACTACATATGCTATTGAAAAGACTGACGAGTTACGTACTAATCAATATCTTACACAATCTCATGTCCAAGTGGGTAAATGTCATACAAAAAATCCACTACCTTAAACTTAAAACATCACTAGGATTGTGACCCTAATGTCTGTTACAGCCTCATTTAAAACTTTTCAGGAACATTTTTGGAGTTCGTCTTTCATGCAGGTACAGAGCTTTCGCTTACATAATGTAGGTCAAGCGGACGGCTCGCGACCGACACGAAGGCCATGCAACAAGCGACGTCAATACAATTACTCTTAAATATGAACAATTCCCTAACACAATCAGAAGAAAAACAAGGAATCTAACATCAACACAGCCACTGGCGTGGCTCAGTCGGTTAAGACACTTGTTTGCCGGTCTGAAGTTGCGCTTGGGCGCGGGTTCGATCCCCGCTTGGGCTGATTACCTGGTTGGGTTTTTCCGAGGTTTTCCCCAACCGTAAAGTGAATGCCAGGTAATCTATGGCGAAATCACGGCCTCATCTCGCCAAATGCCATTTCACTGTCACCACAATACTCGTACAGAGAGACTGAATTAGACTGTCGAGCGTGCGGGAGACGGTTTACTGTGTGTTTCATGACCTTTGTGTCGGTCATGCGTCGCCCTGTCGACTTACATTATGTAAGAGAAATAATAATAATAATAATAATAATAATAATAATAATAATGATGATGATGATGATGATTTATTTAACCTGGCAGAGTTAAGGCCATACGGCCTTCTCTAACACTCAATTAGGAGTAAAACTGCGTTACAAAAAACGCTACAAATTTACAAAGTACACTACAATTTTACACACAAAACTGAATAAGATAATAATAAAATGTAATCAACAAGTAAGTAAACTCAGACATAATATATAACATACAGAAAGAAAGAAAAAAGCGTAGTAAAATGTGATCAGCAGGTGAAAATAAATGAGACATACAAAGTATAAAGTATAAAAAAATAAGACGATTAATAATAATAATAATATTAATAATAATGATAAAAATAAGAATAGTAATAATAATAATGATAATAATAATAATAATAATAATAATAGTAATAATAAAATAGTGCAGTACAAAGCATACAATGAATACAATATTTTTAAGTACACACAGTAAGGAAAATTATGATTATATATAGCTCAACTTATCACATTATAGATATACCATTATCGGAAAATATGAAAACAAAAATATAAAATAAGTTAAATATCACTAGAAAACAAAAAAATGTGAATACGTGGAAACATGCAATACAACACTTGTCATAATAGTAAGTTAGTTTGGCAACTCGACATAAGATAATTTTCTAACTTGGATTTGAAATATTTCAATGTTCGGCAGCCCTTGACTTCAGGCGGCAGAGAGTTCTATAGTTCTATAGTTATTCTATAGTTATTCTACCATTGGGCATAAAGTTAAAAATTACACATTCAAATATTGGGATTACCAGTGGGTAACACAAACACCAGGATTGTGGCGGAAATTTTAAGCAATGATAATAATTTGTCGAAAATATATTCAAACATTGTAGAGCTGTATATTTTGTGTACACCACACAGGGTGTAAATAAATTGTTTGTACTGAATATGAGTAGTTACATACGAAACAATAATGAAACAAATTTCATTATTTGGACAGTTGACTAAACAACAACAATATGCAGACTGTAAAATCATTTATGTATTAGTTACTAGCGTGGTTTTGGCTGAGTGAGTAGGAATCTTTCTCTGAGGTTGAGTTCGAATCCTAATGGAACGTTTTGTGACATGATGCCTTACCGGTATGCTGGGACTTGGATTAAAGTCACAACAACAGACCATGTTGTACCCACTGCTTTCTGCTTTCTTTAGATCAGGCCTGCACAAGGTTTCCGCTCTCCGAGCCGGCTCACAGCTCATGAGCGGAATGCAGATATTAGCTGCGCTCAGTATAGGGTGGACTGGAAGAAGGGGTGATCTCGTACAAAATATACACAAAAGGGATGTACTAGTACGAGTGTTTATGAAATGAATTCCCGTTCAGTGTTTGCAAAACTATCTTGGACTTATTAATTAATACAGAAATATTTATTTTACAGAAATAATAGAAATTTTATACCTACTTAAATGTACAATATCATTTTGTTATATTTTTATTTATCAGTACATGAAAACAAGGTTTTATGCTGTTGGCAGCTGAAAGGAACATTAGCCTACTGATCGTAATGAACGTTACAGATGTTCGATGCCTGCCTTTATTAAAGTTGATTATAGAAAACAGTGGCTCACAAATATAAATGTTGAGCCAAACATAGCAATCATTTTCACAGCCAGCCTGTGTAGTCGTGGATATTATTGCTAATGTTTAGTCTTGTAAAACTCAACCAGGCTAGTAGTATTATTCAAACGATCTTTAGCCCTTAGGCCACATTGAAGATCAATAAGTCCGAGTTGTAAATCGTTAAATGTTATGTTTTATTTAACGACGCTCGCAACTGCCAAGGTTATATGAGCACACTTAAATGCAATCGACCTGGCCCGGAATCGAACCCGCAACCTCGGGCATAGAAGGCCAGCGCTATACCAACTGCGCCAACCAGGCCCACCTGTAACTTATATGGCATTGTTTCAACTGATGTTGAAGAATTTATTATGATAACTTTAAACTTCTTTCCAATTAAGACAAGATTTTTAGTAGGTTATTTTACGACGCTTTATCAACAGCTTATGTCATTTAGCGTCTGAATGAGAAGAAGATGATAATGCCGGTGAAATGAGTTCGGGGGTCCAACACCGAAAGTTACTCAGCGTTTGCTCATACTGAGTTGAGGGAAAACCCCGGAAAAACCTCAACCAGGTAACTTGACCCGGGAATCGAACCCGGGCCACCTGGTTTCGCGGCTAGACGCGCTAACCGTTACTCCACAGGTGTGGACCTTAAGACAAGATCTTGGAACCTAGAATTAAATTCATTTTGAATGTCAATTAATATTTGCACATAATCATTTAACATGGCTTCATCACGAGCACAGTCTATCGTTCGAAAGTAAGCCATATTACCTTCCCGAAACTGACTTACGAAAAGTGTAAGTTTACGACTGAAATCCCGTAATTTATTCAACATATCAATACTGAGCTGGCCTTTTCCCTGAAGAGAGATATTAAAATTGTTGAAGATTAATATCTTTAGTCTCTTTATGTCTGGACTCGTAATGACGCATTATGTTATGTTTCTTTCTACCTTTCAAAATGTTGTGGCAGATAAAACACTGAGTATTTGCTCCAGCAGCTATGAAAAAATAAGCATTTTTCCATGCAACATTGAAGGAATTTGCCTGATCACTACTTTTCCGTCTTTTAGATTCCTCCATACCGTACTGTAGCAGTAGGTAAGCAACGTGAAACAGTTACTGAGAATAGGCCTACACACTGCACTCCACTAGATAGCTGAGTGGTCGTTTCCCTCTCCTCTGCCTATAGCAAGTCTATGCTATTCTGACGTATCTTCCTCTCCGATTCGGCGAGCGATAAACACGGCTCTCCCGCTCGGAAAGAGCGCGCGTGCTCGTTGAGCGCTGTTTGTGCAGGTATGCTTTAGATTCAAATGAATATAATAATAATAATTGGGACAGTAATATATGATCAGTGACCTTGTGAAATGCCGGAAGTTGCTGTGGCAAAAGTTAATGCTACCTTCAGAATAAACACTTTCTCTCAGTTCTTTAGCTCTCTGACGACAACCTTTTGTAATCTCTGGAGCGCCTCAGTTCATCTGCTTCCGATTACAAGGAAACAGACTTACTTAGAAACGAAATGGAAATTAGGTGCTGGAATTCTTGCGATTCTCTGCTTCCCAAATCAATGGGCATTCATTTAGGTCTCCTAGTTAATTCAAATAGCGGACGAAAAGAAATCAATTCCTCTACAATTTGGCGATGACAAAAGGGAATTCCATTCACATCCGCTTTCATTTCCGTCAACACAAGTCATTGTGAGCTTCTCTCGAAACTCCACCACTATGTGTGAGTTCGATTTTTAATACAACCCATTTTAAATTAGGTTAAAACGTTTCTCTTTGTGAGCGCTCTTATGTAACTGGAATCCGTCTCTGTCACTCGCTCTCCTCCATGTGCATCGTTTCATTCAGACTATAGAAATTTCAGTGAATGTGAAGCGGTTTGTATGTCTAACGTTTGTTCACCAGGAACATGATGTAAGGTTTAGGCTTGCAGAGCTTATCTGTGTCAAAGAAAGGAGCGGACACATTGTTTTTGATTCTGATTGTCTCCACCGTTACTCTGGGGAAAAAATTAAATGATATATTCTGATTCTTTTTATGTTCTGTACATTGTTCATAATTCAATCGTGTTAAATAATCAAAGAACAGATTTTTCAGTTCACGATTTTTACAAACAATATGTAACGATAACATATGCGTTTGTGAGATAAAATCGGACATTGACTTAGAGAGAAACAACCAATTTTATTGTTTCACTATACGTAGACTAAATCAGTATTTCTCAACCTCTTTTGATGATTAGAACCCTCTTTTCCCCTCAAACTACAGTAGAACTTCATTAATTTGGACTAATTGGGGAAATTCTAGTCTGAATTAGTGAAAGTCCGAATTACAGGAATTTGCTGGAACAGGATTATTTCGACAATTGAAAAAAAAATTATTTGTTTAATTACTAACATAGTGTTTATTCATTCTATTTTACAAACGTATAGAACACAAGACATTAATTCTGAGAAAGAATGAGTTTGAAGTTTTTTAGTCCAAGTCAATTACTGCAAAGGAAGTACACACTGTAACTAGCTTTCACAAACATATGGAATAAAAAGAACGTTGATTAAAAAAGAAATGAGTTTGAAGTTCTTTAGTCCAAGTGAATCAGAAAAATTATAGTTTCAGAAACTGGTGTTTAAAGAAGGAAAGCATAAAGAGAAAGACAAAAAACAAGGACACAGGAGACAAGGGCACAAATGACAATAGTGAGGAAGAATAAATAGTGCGTGAGAACTACTACTACTACTACTACTACTACTACTACTTCTACTACTACTACTACTACTACTGCTACTACTACTACTACTGCTGCTACTACTACTACTACTACTACTACTACTGCAGCTTCCGCTGTCGCTACTACTACTAATACTACTTCTACTACTACTACTACTGCTACTACTACTGCAGCTTTCGCTGCGGCTACTACTAATTACTACTACTACGTCCACTACTACTACTGCTACTACTACTATTACTACTACTACTGCAGCTTCCGCTGCCGCCGCTACTTCTACTACTACTACTTCTACTACTACTACTACTACTACTACTGCAGCTTCCGCTGCCGCCGCTACTTCTACTACTACTACTACTTCTACTACTACTACTACTACTACTACTACTCCAGCTTCCGCTGCCGCCGCTACTTCTACTACTACTACTCCAGCTTCCGCTGCCGCCGCTACTTCTACTACTACTACTACTACTGCAGCTTCCGCTGCCGCTGCTACTACTACTACTGCTACTACTACTACTACTTCTACTACTACTACTACTACAGCTTCCGTTGCCGCCGCTACTATTACTACTACTACTTCTACTACTACTACTACTACTACTACTACTACTACTACTACTACTGCAGCTTCCGCTGCCGCCGCTTCTTCTACTACTACTACTTCTACTACTACTACTTCTACTACTACTACTACTACTTCTACTACTACTACTACTACTACTACTTCCGTTGCCGCCGCTACTACTACTACTACTACTACTACTACTACTACTACTACTACTACTTCCGTTGCCGCCGCTACTACTACTACTACTACTACTACTACTGCTGCTGCTGACGTCAAATGACAGCCATATGTTCCTGCACTAGATAGAATTCGAATGTACGTCGACGGATTCGCAATCGGCCTGAGTGGCGCAATCGGTATAGTGCTGGCCTTCAGTGGAAGTTCGATCCCGGCCCAGGACGATACCATTTAAGTGTGCTTAAATGCGACAGGCTCATGACAGTAGATTTACTGGCATGTAAGAGAACTCCTAAGGGACAAAATTGCGGCACACCGGCGACGCTGATAAAACCTCGGCAGTTGCGAGCGTCTTTAAATAAAATATAATTACTTTAATTTAATTTTCGACGGATTCACGAAATGTTAAACCGTACCTTAACCTCTCCGTATTCGGCTGACCTATTATGCAATCTTCCTTTTTAATATTAAAACAACACTCGTCTTAAATGTTTGCCTTGTTTCTTACGAGCGAAGTATCTCGTATGCCTATCACAGAGACGCAAGTAAAACAAGATTAGAACCGCTCCCACTCGATTGCCGCATGACATGCACGTAATTCTGAGGATGCTGGGAGGTATTTTTAAGTAGTTTGAAGAGGATTGAATTGAGTGCGAAGTGGCGACTATAGTTCCCCAAAAAAAATGTATTTGAATAATAATAGAATGAAGATGAATACGAAAGGTGGGGTGGAAAAAATCTACTAAGAAAATAACCCTCGGCAAAATTCTAAAAAAGAAATAAGAAAGTAGGTTGGGTTGTGCAAGTAAAAGAATGAAATTTTAAGAAGAAAATTGTGTTAAAACTGAATCTCTATGTTCTCCAAGCATCATATTCTGGTTCCATTTCCTATTTTTTACTTTGTTTCCCTTCTTCTCCTCTCCATCATTCAGGCCTCTCTTCTCTCGTGGGACCTGTCGCTGTTGATATATCCTACTGTGGGATCATCGACATTGTTTAATTTTGACTATTACACTTTCACAACGTCATACTACTTTTGACCAATAAAACGGTACGAAAGGGCGTCTTTCAACCAATTATGGCTGCTTATCGCACA
This sequence comes from Periplaneta americana, assembly GCF_040183065.1. Taxonomy (NCBI): domain Eukaryota; kingdom Metazoa; phylum Arthropoda; class Insecta; order Blattodea; family Blattidae; genus Periplaneta; species Periplaneta americana. The sequence goes on from NC_091118.1 coordinate 167,396,101, forward strand.
ATTTTATCGCTTCCCTAGCATTTGTTTAATTTTATCGCTTCCGTAGCTTTTGTTTGTGTTTATCACTACTCTAGCATTTGTTTCTTTGTTTGCCAACATTTAAAACTGCAAATTCCTTACGGTACTATAAAACATGCTTTGCGATCGTCATTTGTTTAGAGCATAGACAGTCAACTGAAAATGCGGCTCCGTTCAAACGTTTTGGTGAAGCTAACATTAGTGAAATAGAATTTCAGTAAGTCAATTAATATTTTATTGTATTAGAGTACTTTATTTTTTCTAATCTTTATATACTTTCTTCTAATCGTGTAATAGTCAACTAAATCCCACTCGAGTTTTGATTTTCTCTAGATAAAATCAAAACCTCTAGTGAGATTACTGTTGATAAATGTTATCTCCTATTAACGAAAGTGGCATTTTGTACATGTGATAACCGCGTTACCTACGATCAGAATTCGAGGTTATGTAATAATTCCTTGATTAAATTTTCTTGAGAAACACGTAGCCACAAGAAACCTTAAATCTTCCATAGAAACAGAAATTGAGAACACATTACAATTGAATTAGATGTGAGTGTTATTTCTCCCCAGGGCAATAGGAGAAATTATTAGGTAAAGAGCTATTCTCTAATCGTGATATCTGCAGAGTCCGTTGCAAAGAACTGTTCTCTAGTCTGACGAAGAGGCCTGTGACAGATTGAATAGGCTTGACTGTCATGCTGATGATTTAGAGTTCTTATTTGTTATAAAAATTTAACTTTCACTTAAATGCTTTCGGCATATGCAATGGAAGAAAAGCTACAGAAATCTGTAAGTTGTTATCGAACAAATCTGTTTCAAACTATTATTAGGGGCACTAATATAACATTAAAGACACTAATCTTGGGGGCTTTGGCACATCTTATGCAGATATATGAATTATTATCTAGAATCCACCACCATTTCCATCCGTTTACCAGCAGAGTGATAAAATATGCTTGCCTAGGAACATATTCCGAGGATATTGTTAGAGTTCTTGACAATTGTTTTCATATTCTTCGATTTGATTCAAAATAATATTTGACTTTAAACAGTCAGGTTGGGCAATATGATAAAAAATCAAATGTTTAGCCATAATGTTCTTGGAGAAAAAATTAGAATTTTCTTTTAATTTTATCTTATTTTGTAATATTTAATTTGTATCTGATTGATTTGTTTTTCTACCTCTTGAGTATTTATAATGTTCTTAAAGAGTTGTTTAATTAGCTTTAACTATTTTAATATTGAGTTTTTTTATTGTTTTTACTTTTAATTTTATATGTTGTATTTATTAATTTATTTGTACATACTGTATGCTTTTGTTTCTGGATGAGTAGAAGAGAAGATCTGACCGCCTTTTAAAGCCTGCAGAATAAATAAATAATAAATGAATAAATGAACAAATAAATAAATAAAACTTCATTAATTAATTAATATTACTAAATTAAATAGTTTTCTATTGTTACTCGTAAAATAATTTTTCCAAAAAGGAAATGCCGTCTTCGCATATAGGCCTATACAAATAGATTAAGAAACTATGCAGTTACTTTGACCAAATTTCCTTATATTTTCAAAATTGCAACTGTCACTATTACCAATTTACCGATGCTAGATAGCCGTGGAGTTCATGCGGTACCGTTATATAACCGATTAAAAATCACCATACATTTTAAAGTCCATGTATTGTGGGTCCCTGTCACCATGATATGGCGCGTGCTGAGGTTTCGAATAGAGGAGACGGCCTCCAGATATGAAGGATTGCTGTGAAATAGGTTTCAGTTATTTACGTTTCAAAATATTCATTTTATTGTGAACTCATTTTCCGTAAAACTTGGTGTACGGATTGCTCACTTCTCCTCTACCGTCACCACTTATTTTTCCCTTTCTCCTACCCCAAGCAGCAATAGCTTTCCTTCTCCATCAGCACCCACTCTCGCACGATCTCAGCTATCGCTGGATATTCTGCGTTCGCTGTAAGTTGACTCCCAAGTTGACTCCCGCAGCAGTGCGTACACCGAAGATTTTACTCTCATTTATTGTTTTAATGTTCTATGATGTTAAATTCTCAATAACTTAATTTATTCTTACTATGTTTTCACGTCTAAAACTTGTCATGTTTGCTTAACGCTTCTTACTAACCTCTAATACCTTCAAGAGCAATAATCGAATCGAAAACAGAGATGAGAGGAATAGAAAGCTCCTTGGAATTAAACAAATGAACGTAGGATTTAATACAGTACTCTCAAATAATTATGAGTTTTTAGCACCATGCTTTTGACTATGATTGTAATACGATTCTCATTGGTCAATTCGGTTTCCATTGGCTGAGAAACATTCTCATGGAATTATCTATAATAATATCACAAGAGGTCTGAGATTTTGGGAAATCTCAGATCTCGTGTGACATTTATTAGGACTATTTCGTGAATAAAATAAAAATGTAAATAATATGTCCCTAAAATTCGATCACAAAATGTTAATAATTATTAATAAGTATTCATAAATATACCATTATAATTGTATATTTATGAATACTTAACCTATTCAGACATTGTGAAATCGATATAGATGAATAACGATTACTGAAATAAAGAAATTGAATGTTATTCAGTAATGCCAATTGAGAAAAGAGAAATATGCGTTTAAAATTTTTAATTACATGTGCTGCGCTTTTCTCTTGTTATTATAACAAAATAATACGTTTTCGTTATCTGCTAAAATCGTAATTATTTAATTCAAACATTTTATAGTATAATTACAAATAACCTGCTTAATACACTAATTAAATGAACAATTGTTATGAAGAAGTATAATCTCCTTTAGATACAATGGACATGGAATTAGAAGATGAAGATGTAGATGTGGAAGCAGGCTTTCACACTTTATTTAGTACAATGGATTCGTGCTCATCGATTTACGTGGAAACAGTTGGCAACACTGACTAAACAAAAGAACGACCATGCGATAAATGGATAGTGATAAATCGAGCTGCAGAAATTATCGCGATGTATGACCGTAATTGGTTGGAATTCAAAATTTCATTACACTTCATTGGCCGAATATTAAATGAAGTCATATAAACGAAATAGTCTTAATAAATAATTAATTTCCTCGGGTATTATTTCTTCTTCCATAATTGTTCATCTTAGAAATTTGTGAATAATGTATAGTTCGTTTCCTCCATATTTAAATATTTGTGAATGAACACCCACTGGGCCACCCACTTTCGCCACCAAGAAAGCTTGTATTAATCCCTCCGAATGCTGGTAAACTGGGCTGTAAGACGAGTGCAAGACAGTTTGGAGTGCTAACAAGGAAGCTGCGCTCGAGGAAGTTTAATGTTTCTCCGCGCTGTTGTCTGTACACGTAATTGCAGAGGATTTTCTTGCCGAGTTCTGGAAAGCTCTGTCGCCTAATGGTGCGTCTCAAGCCGTTTCTACAATTCTGGCTATTCAACCTTAGTTACTTCTTATGTCGCAGTGAAGAGCATCGCACGAATAATAAACAGTAAAGGTAATGAGGCTGTAGGACACTTAGATTTACACCCGCGTCGTGCTATAACTTGTCAAGAAACCCACTATTGCTACTACAAATCCTGCTGCAATATAAATTTACACGGTAATTCACGAACTTTGACCTGCACATAAAGGTTCCTTCTGAGGTCATATCGAGTAAAAAATGTTCACGTTAATATGGGACTGATTCCCAAAAATTGCTGCGTCAACAATTGAAGAGTCTAATCCAAAACTCGTTAAGTGCATTTAGTAATTTTTATTGTTTATAATAATAATAGTAATAAAATTATTTATTCTGGTGGTATTATTGCGATGTACCTAAGTACATATAATATTTGTATATAATCGATAATATGATATGCGTATATAATCACTTTGTGATTAAAGACGGCGTCATTCCGTCGGATCCCGGCCACTTAGTCACTCGTAATGAGTGCACCTCTGCACATTAATGTGTTGGACATTGTGCCACTGTCATACATCTGTGACACAGTGCATGAGGGTTGGCTACTAAAGGGAAACTGAGAGTTGGAGCTTAAACTGAGAGGATTCAATCCGGCATCGGAACTGGACTGCGATGTGGCTTAGTGGATAGAGCGTCAGCTGAAAACCCGAGTTCGAATCCCGGTGCAGGAAAGAATTTTTCTCCGCTCCACCGATCCTTCTTCTTCATATTCTGGTGGTGTTAAGGCCATCAGTCCTCTTCCACGCCACCAGAATATTTATACGTAATTTATATATTATTTTTCTAGGCCTCTATCTCAACTGGGACATGCAAATCACAGAAACCTGCAGAAAAGTATATTCTATTATTCATGTGCTAAAAAGGATAAATGTTCATCTTCCCTCTTGCTTAAAAAAATCCCTTGTGCAGACTCTTGTATTTCCCCATTTTGACTATGCTGACATTTTACTGACTGACCTTTCCAGCGACAACAAAATGAAACTTCAACGTGCTCATAATTTGTGTGTACGTTTTGTAAGTAATGTTCGTAAATATGATCATATTACCCCATCCCTGGAAGCAATAGGTTGGCTTAAACTAGATAAGAAAAGAAATTTACATTCACTTCTCTTTCTCTTCGAAATCTTGAACTCTTCTATTCCTTCGTACCTGTTGTCTCGCTTCACTTACCTTTCTTCCCACCACAATCTGAACACACGCTCTCGCCATGAAACAATACTAACAATACCATCCCATCGCACCTCCTCATACTCATCCTCTTTCACAATAGCCCTGCCAAGACTCTGGAATTCGTTACCTGCTAGCATCAGGGACTGTCGAAATAAAATTCAATTCAAACGCAAACTTACTAGGCACTTGGTCAGTAATTGAGACTCGTTCAGACATGGTTTCTTGTAAATAGTTCTTTTAATCTACCACAAAATATCTCAATATCCGGTAATTTCATCACTATAGAATTTTGTTATTGTAGGTTTAATTTGTAATTTAGTAAATACAAAAATATTCTTTGTTCTTAACTTCTATGATAAAATGTCTAGCTTTCATTAATCAGGTATTCTTGTCGTACTTTAATTTTTATTGTAATTGTAATTGTAAATTTAATATTAATTGTAATCTTATTGTTCATGTTATAGTTGTAATCCCCTGGTAGAGGGGCAGAGAAGGCCTGACGGCCTTATCTCTACCAGGTTAAATAAATAAATCTAATCTAAATCTAATCTAATCTATATTTTAAGCTCCTTTTCTTCCGAAACAACGTACATCCTTGTCTAAAAGTTTGTATTATTGAGCATATCACTTGAGAACTCGCTCAGTCCGTAGATCGGTGGATAAAAAACTAGACTAGTTGTTTAATAAAAATGGACTTAACGTGTTTTGGAATCACACTCTTCAATTTGAGTCTTGAGGGAAAAGTTAGGAAATTTGTTAACTAGAAAAATATCAGTGTAGGCTGTATCGGAGACACAGCCACAAGTTTTAAGTGTGAATATATATCCCGGGATGTAAAGTTGATCGTAAAACTTATAAGAAAAAAATTCAGTCACATTCAGTAATAAGTAAAGTTTTATTTATAGTAGGTCGTAATATTGTATGCATTGAAAGTAAACATGTCGGTTGCTGTAGTAACCATTGTGCTCCATCATTCGCTAACAGTTGCTTATACGCCCGCTCCCAATCGTGCTGTATATGCCTCGACATTGTGAATTTTCTCTCTTCACTCAAATTAGACACACGAGTTTTTCCAATTTAACTTGTAGATGCTGATTATTGCACAATTTAGATTGTAGCGTGATTCGTTACGAATCGCTTGACATCATTGCGAAAGTTCTATCTCTTCGCATTCTCGAGTTACACTCCTGACAGTCACCGGCAATCTGCGCCTGGATCAGGCGAGTCCATTAAGTTACGCCAAGGGGTGTTCAGGTTAGTCTGTTGCCTGCAGTCAGAGCGATCGGATGTCACGCATGCGGTATAGCGTTGTTTTTCCAGTAAGCTGTACAGCATTCCTTTACCGACCTCTCGCCCTTATCTCTACTTCGGAACCCTCCCCACTACTCCTATTACTTCCCCTCTTTCGCGTCGTTTAGCTATCAGGACTAAATAATCGGTCTGTACACTGCCTCGCGACCAACCAAGAGGGGTAATGCTGTGAATGAATGTTGATGTCATAAGATGTCATAAGGTTACACACGTGGGTACTCTTATCTCTATTGGCTAACTCTCACAGAACAAACAATAACACTGATACACACATTTTTATACTACCCTAGTTACAAAATTAGATCACTGTTAATCTCCTGGTCTTTTAGGGCCGTATTCATAGACATTCTTAGCGCGGGCTTTCGGTGGATGTTCAGCGAACTAACGTTTTTCGTATTCATAAACCAGTGTCAGCGATATGATATGATATGAATCCTGTTTAGCACGCTCGTAGCGCGGGCTAGCGAAATGTCTATGAATAGCACTCTTTATCTCTCCATACAGGAAATAACATAGGCTATGCAGGAGAGCGCATGGTTTTTAAACTGACTTATAACGATAATATTATCTATCTACTTCGCTCCAATAGATGACGCAATAGTAAGCACATTCCTTTCACGGTTGATCTCCTGGTTGGAGAACAGTACTTCTTTGGTAGGCTATTATGTCGTGTCAGAATTTATAGACGCGACATAACTGGACTCTGGGATGAGACACTACGTAGTGACACATTCACATAAAAAAATAAGCGCTTCGCAAAAATTGAATTCATTTATCTTATTACTGATAATATTATTTTTATAGCTGGGCCGAGCGATAGCGCGGTCTAAGACACTCTCTCCTTAGGCGGCGCAGTACAAAGATTCTAATTCCGCCGTTGTCATGTATGTGTCTCTGTGGAGGTCGCTACGCTCTGATGGCCCCAGGCTAAGGGAGGCCCACATTATGTGTCAGTATCTAGTGTGTGTGTGTGTGTGTGTGTGTTTGTTTGTCTGTCTCCTCTATAAATTCGTCCTTTATCCTACAGGAATTAGTATGTAGGTAAGTACTACAACAAGAGGAGGTTAAACGGAAACGAAATTTTACATATAATTTTAATTGATTTTAAGTCCATAAAATATATACTCGCATATTGTATGTATGTATATATATATATATATATATATATATATACACTCGTAATTGCTGAACATGGATCAAATCCGACTGGTAGATTGAGAAATTGCTGTACACAGACTGTCAAACAGAAAGACGGTATAGCCAGACATGCTTATTCGGTAACAGCGATGCTGAAAACATATATTTCTTCGAATATCTTGATTTATGCAATATCATAATATTTTATCCTTTATTCTTCCTTTAATGATAATGTAAAAATTATCTCTCTGAAATCCGACTGTGTACATACTTTCGTGAGTTATAAGCTTCTGTCTTGTGCCCCACAGTGTGTACTGGAACGAGGGGGGCTTCTTCACACCGATTCTGCCGCGTTTAATCCCTGATAGAGGAGGATTCGTCTTTTCCACAAGAAATATTTTCCGTGGTGGATTGATACGAAAGATGTAATAATCCCCTTTTGATGGGTCAGATGCTGTTATGGGCTGGAATAACGATTAATTAGAACCAAAGTATAGACGTCCTGATCCTATCAGTGTCAAGTAAAGAAAATCCTATTATACCGTCATATTACGGGCATAACTTTAAAATTAGATCTTCTCTCCCTTCTACCACATTCAGAAAACAAATTCTTAATTCCTGCCTTGGAAATAGAATTATTCATAGTTTCAGGTTTGAGTTAAGTACAGACTTCGGGCTGGAGAATTTATTTATTTATCTTTATTCCAATGTTTACAATTCCACACTTCTTACCTCCACAACTATTTTTTTTTCTGATTGGTTTATTTTACAACGCTTGATCAACTGCGATGCTTATCTAGCATTTGAGTGAGATGAAGGTGATAATTCCAGCAAAATTAGCCCATGGTCCAGCGCCGAAAGTTACCTAGCATTTGCTCTTAATGGGTTGAGGGAAAACTCTGAAAAAACCTCAATCAGGTAACTTGTCCCAACCAGGATTTAAACCAGGGTCTGCTCGTTTCACGGTCAGGCATGCTAACCGTTACTCAACAGCTTTTACAGACTTTGAAGAGTATTTGTTATGTCAGTATTTTGTATTTTTCGAGGCCGGACTCATTTTAGGCGATCATATTGTAGTAATTGTAGCATGTTATTTAACTACGCTGTATCAACTGATATGTTATTTAGCTTCGATAGAATTTGTAATAGTGAAATGTTATTTGGAGAGATAAGACTAAGGATTCGCCATGTGGTTACATGACATTTGTCTTACAGTTGGGAAAAACCTCGGAGAAAATCAAAACAGATAATCAGCCCAAACCGGAATCGAAACCAAGCTCGAACACTGTAACGTTATTGTAAAATACTCTGGATCAAACTGAAGTCTGATGTATTACTGTTGTCTTTAACATAACATCTTACTCGTACGGTACTATACAATTGCTCTTCTTCAATCATTTATTCTTTCTAGAGGGTATGTATCTGCCTCACACTTAACCGTGGATTTCACTCGATGTTAAAGCTGTATGTTAGACCTTCTTTAAACTACGCAAGCTACTTGTTAGTTTCTCCTGTATTGTTCGGTAATTTAAAAAACTGTTGCCTGGGTTTTGTTCACATTTAATATTTACTTGTGTGAAGTTCGAAATAATACTAGAAAGGATTGTGGGAATGACTAAGAATATATTTATAAATAATAGAAGAGAAAAGCGAGTCCAGGAAAACAGAGAGGATTTGAAATTGAACGGCTTGTTTGTGTGGATGACGCGAATATGTTATAGGAGATTCCACAAAGTATTAGGGAAAACACCGGAATTTTACTTGAAGCAAGTAATGAGATAGATTTGAAAGTAAATTCTCGAAAAACAAAGTACATGATTAGGTGATGAAAGAGTGATGGAACGGAGAAAAATTCTCTCCGGCGCCGGGATTTGAACCCGGGTTTTCAGCTCTACGTGCTGATGCTTTATCCACTAAGCCACGCCGGATACAACCCCGACGCCGGTTAGAATCGTTTCAGATTAAGCTCCATCTCTTGGGTTCCCTCTAGTGGCCGCCCTCTCCACTACGTCATAGATGTCTATGAACGCAGGACCGAAGTCCATACATGTGTTGAGGTGCACTCGAATGAGTGACTGGTTGGCCGGGATCCGACGGTATGGGCGCCGTCTTAAATCACAAAGTGATTTATTACGCATATTATATATATATTTTTTTTTTTTGTACCGAGTACATATGATATTTCCATGCAGATATTCTGCGTCATCATATGATGAAAGAGTGATGGAACGGAGAAAAAAAAAATACATGATTAGGGCTATTTTTCATGACCAGAAGATAGTAGAAGATGGAAATATAAAAATTGGAAATTTATCCTTTGAAGAAGTGGAAAAATGAAATTATCTTGGAGCAACAGTATCAAATATAAATGACACTCGAAATGAAATTAAACGCAAAAAAATGGGAAATGTCTGCTTTTATTCGGTTGAGAAGTTTTTGTCATCTAGTCTGCTTTGAAAAGAACTGAAGGTTAGAATTTATAAAACGTTATATTACCGTGTGTCCTGTTTGGTTGTGAAACTTGGACTCTCAACAATTTCATCTCGACAGAATGATATCAAAGTCCGCACTGAAGGTTTTATATTTTCTCCTAAAGGAAATCCATAACCGTCGGCAGGTTTACAATCCGACCTTTAAACCACCGGATGCGACTCGAAACAGTGTAAATTAAGCACTTTTAATACAATACAATTAACACTTCACTGTAACAAGTATGCATGCTTTAGGAACTACAGCAGTTTGGTGTCGACTGCTGTGCGAGACACGTGTCACTTTTGAATGCAATACAGGTCAACTCTCACAGTCACCAACTGATGGTATTATCATCGTCAGAAACACGAATGCTAATTCCAGTAATCATTTCATACATTCTGGAAGTTATAATTTCATGAGTTATTACAATGTCTTTACAATGAATCCATAGCTAGTGTTTAACTACAGGAGTTTGCATTTATTGAAGTTACAGTTGCAATATACAATGTGTACCCTACCTGGAACGCAAATCCCTATTTACGAGCAAATCGATTTTATGAGCGAAATACGTATAGTCAAACTTGATTCTGGGAAACACGTTGAAAGGTTAACGTGTCCATTTTTATTTAAATGTATCAATATACAAATCCTTTAACACATTAGAAACTCAATTTCCCTTCTCTATTATTTGTGTGTATCAGTTGCAGAGTTAGTTTAACTTTACATTTATATAACGTAGAATAGAACCCACTTCACAGTTCCATTGCTTTTGAAACGAAACAAGATAACGATATAAGACGTAAAAATTATTAACTGACAGAAAATTTTAAGAAGAAGGAGAATTTTCGTGCCAGTGGTTCAGATTTTGTACCAACTGTGTGCTGATATGGATAGCTGTCAAGTTTTCAGAACTAGTTACTAGTTTCTAATTAAGGTACATGTTGAAGACCACAATTTATTCCATGATTCTGGTCTCGTTCGTCATATTGATATTATGACATAATCAATTGAGGATATGGCGTAGAATTTTATCGTTTTTGTCTCTTCGGTAACGAAACTGTGATGACTCCATAAAACACGACTGAGAGAAACTAAATAATGAAAGTTAAATTCAATATCGAAATCAATTCCTTTATTTCTTACAGGAAACAGTAATTTTACTACTAATTTTATTAAGTAGGCTTATACTTTTTTCGAACAATTACATGAAGTTACGTGTAAGTTTTCGAGATATTATTTTAGTAATAATAGTCTTAAAAAGCACAAGTACGTACAACTTTCAGAAATTTTTATTCGTTTTGGAGGCCTGTCTTGAGAGCTCGAAGATTGAAGGCGATTGCAGAGTAATGGTAGAATGATGAAAATGGTGAGGGGAAACGGGAGAACTCAGAGAAAAACATTTCGCACCCCCTTTGTCCACCAAAAATACCTTAATGACCCAGATAGGGACCCGGGTCGTTAAGCTGGAAGGCAGAGAGATTTACGACTTGACTAAGAGCGAGAAATTACTTTTGTAAAGTTGTTAGAGTTATATTTGTATAAACAACTCAGGAGAGAAGATTACCTTTCCTAGTAAATACAGTCGATTTCAATCGTGGCTAACGAGATAATGTGACATGTTTCAGTTAGGATGTTATGAAGACAGATCATAATAATGAAACGCTGAGAATACTCACCTTCAGCATAAGAGAGAAATAAAACACAGAAAAAGAAAAAACAATTAAACTACCAATTAGACAAAGATAAAGAAATTGAGAAAGTAAAAGAGAAGAAGGAATAGAAACAAAATGAAAACGAATGGAAAGAAGAAAATAGAAGACTGTAAGATAGAGAAATATAGAAGAGACAAAGAAAGCAAAGAATGAAAAGAGAGTAAGAGAAGCATAAGAGAGGGAACAGATGAAAACGAAGAAAAGAGAAAATAAGAGATGAAAGGAAGAGATAGAATGGGAAACATAAAGAAATGTACGAAAGAGAAAAAGGTCGAGAGAGTAGACCTACATGAGGTGAATTGTAAAGAATGGAAAAGTAATAAGAATATTAATTGAAAAAATTAGAAGAAAATTATACGGAGAATGACGGAAAAGAGAGTGAAAAGAATACGAAGGGAAGGGAGTTCTAAAAGTAAAAGCAGGGAGAAGAGAGTGGAATGGAGAAATAGAAAGAAGAGAGTGGAGTGAAAAATAAGGGAAACGACTGGAATAGAAAAGTAGGGAGACAATATTAGAGTGGAAAATTGGGAAATGGAGTGGAATGGAGAAGTAGAGAGTGGAAAGAGAAGTGGATATGAAGGGAGAAGAGAGTGAAGTAGAGAATTAATAATAATAATAATAATAATAATAATAATAATAATAATAATAATAGTAATGATAATATAATAAATAATAATTATAATGATAGTAATAAGTTTTATTTTCCCTGGCAGAGTTAAGGCCAACAAGTCTTCTCTTCCACTCAACCAAGTTGAAATCAGAGTAAAGGGAAGAGAGTGGAGTGGAGAAGTAGATAGAAGATAGTGGAGTGGAAAAGTAGGAAGAATAGATTAGAGTGGAGAAGTGTGGAGAAAAGAAGTAGGGAGAATAGAGTGGAATTAAGTAGGAAGAAGAAAGTGGAGTGGAGAAGTAGGGAGAAGAGAGTTGAGTAGAGGATTAATAATAATAATAATAATAATAATAATAATAATAATAATAATAATAATATGAGATTATTAATAAGAATATTTTCCTTGGCAGACTTAAAGCCATCAGGTCTTCTCTTCCACTCAACCAGGTTTAAAGCAAAGTGAAGTGAGGAGAGTGGAGCGGAGAAGTAGATGAAAGAGAGTGAAGTGGAGAAGTATTGAGAATAGAGTGAAGTAGAGAAGTAGGGACAATAGAGTGGAGTAGAGAAGTAGGGAGAATAGAGTGGAGTAGAGAAGTAGGGAGAATAGAGTGGAGTAGAGAAGTAGGGAGAATAGAGTTGAGAAGTAGGGAGAATAGAGTGGAGTAGAGAAGTAGATAAAAGAGAGTGAAGTGGAGAAGTAGTGAGAATAGAGTGGAGTAGAGAAGTAGGGAGAATAGAGTGGAGTAGAGAAGTAGGGAGAATAGAGTTGAGAAGTAGGGAGAAGAATGGAGTGGAGAATTAGAGAGCAGAGAGTGAAGTGGAGAAGTACAGGTAAAAGAGTGGAGCGGAGAAGTAGGAAAAATGAGTGAAATGAAGAATTAAGGAAAGGAAAGCGGCCTAGAATGTGGGTGGAATGGAAAAATATGGGATGGAAATGTAATGGTGTGATGGGAAGGGAATGAGGGAGTAGTAGCCTATACAGTAGTAAGCAGAAATGTTTTGTAAGGATAGAAAAAATTATAAGAAGACATAAGAGAAAGGCAGAAAATAAGAAATGAAAAGAGTAGAAAAATGTTGCAAAATATAAAGTAAATGATGGAAAATAGTAAATGTGAACGTTAAAACAGTGAGAGGACAGGATATTCTGCAACTGTTTGGGAATTCAGTGGGCGTTCGTGTGACAATGACTTCAATCACTGCCCGATCCTAACGACTGATTCATCCTAGTCATTGCACCAGAGGGAAGTCATTGCACCAGAGGGAAAGTTAACGAACAGGATTTGCTGTAGCTCGCGTTCTTTTTGTCTGCCAGTCGGTGTTAACGCACGGGCGATTCCTGTGCTAAGGCAATAGTATGAATTGCAATTAGCTAATTAAAGGTAACACAGAATTAAAGTAGGAAGCTCTGGCTTTCACTACATCTTCGTCATTCTTTCCTCGCAAGTCACAAATGTGCCAGATATTGATTGATAATTCGGAGCCAAATACTACCACTCTTCCTTTTATTTAGAGACAATTGTGTAATGAATTCAAAGTTCTTTTGCCTTGAACAAACTGTCTCACGGAAATGAAGCAGGAGTTTTTTCTAAATTAACTGAAGACAGTTTTATGGAAAAAGAATGACTGCATTTTAGTAATGAAACAGTATTAGCCGAAATATCGAGAATTACAAATGAAGAAATAATAAAATATTTGGGAACATACTTTTGAAAGTACGAGAAAGCAACTGAGGGAAATAAACAACCTAAAAAAAATTTGAGATGCGTGTACGTGTGTAGAAAATGTAAATAGACCTACTTCTGTATGTACAAAATTGTAAGTTGATTAGTGAATGGCGGCTGAATGGCTGGAGGTCAATGTTGACATTCAACATTGTAACGCATTGAAACGAAGTAATAAATAAATAAATATTTCACGTTATGATAGCTCAGACACGTAAGCTTCATTTATAACCAACTTAATTTTAATAGTACATTATGCAACGAGCCTATAATGGTAGTAATTAAGACGCGAGTATGTTTGTTTATGAAACTCGCTTGCGCTCGTTTCATAATTTTCATACGAGCGTCTTAATTACCATTATAGGCAAGTTTCATACGACTTTTTATGCTCGACTATATTTCTAACTTGAAATTATTCATAAGTATTCATGTTATGGTTATCTAAGTGAAGAGCAGAACTGACCTTCTAAATTGTGAGATGTGCGCAGACGCGAAAGTATTGATTTTTTCCGAGGGACGAATGTCATTGACCTTGATATAATCTAGAGAATAACATGAACATTAATATTGATATAACCTGGAAATTGATTTAGAATTGAAAAACGAGATGACAAATTGAATTTATTTGAATATTATTTACAATTAACGCTAATTATTATAGTAACAGAACATAACCTTCTGCGACAGTATTGGATTTCCAGTCTCCGTGACGTTTCGCTAATTATCTTTCGATTGCATATCCGAGAATAATTGATACTTGCTGTTTTATAATAGTACAATGGTGATTTCTCATTGGCTGAACAACTGAACTATAATGAATAGGTGTACTTTAATGAGGTGCATTAAAGGGCTACTACCAGGTGTATAATTACTACATTTCGGCAAGGTTGAGCATAAAATCAGTTATTAGATGAGAACGAGTGACGTAAAAGATGTGACTTGTGAGAAATGATTTCATATTTAAATTACTCCATATAATAATGTTGTTAAACAATAAGTTCTTACAACAAAGCAACTGGAATGCAATTTATTCGTCATATTTCTCAAGCAGAAGATGTTTGTTTGAGACGACATTCCAGCTCTCGGTGGCGGTGCGGAAGTGTTCGTGTCATTAGCCCCTAGAGTGTGAAAGAGAGAATGAAAATTAATTAAGAACGCTAGTTAGGAAGTGGCCTATGAAGGAGCAGAGGTTTCAGAGCTTCTGGATAAAAATGTTAACTTCATTAAACCAATTATCTCGTTCTTTGCTTCCTAAAGTTTGACACAGACTCGCTTCTAACTTGACTTATTACTAGAAAACAAGAAAGCCATCCGTTTGCTTGTTAATTATGATAGAGCCAAAGCTACTGTGATCATTACTATTATTGTCACATTACTTTTATTGAAATTAACTGTCTAATATATAGAATTTAATTTGAAACTACACGAATGATTACACTAAAGTAATTGTTTATTTTTTGATACAGAGTAATTACGAGTTGACATAAACATAAATTATGAACTGACATAATAAATCTCTAAAATAAAATATTTATGTTAGGCTTTTATTTATGTAGGACTACAGAACTCCCAATTATTATGAGGAAAACTCGAAATTTTCAGTGGTATTTATTGAACAAATTCAGAAATAAAATGAAAATTTGACAGGACATTTTAAAATCGTATTGATTGCGTGATTGTGTCTTTATTTTTAGGCTAACTGTTTATTAATTTTTATCATATTTAATTTTAATGAGAATATTGAATAATATAATAATAATAATAATAATAATAATAATAATAATAATAATAATAATAATAATAATATAATACACTACACGGCCATCTAATACATACACGGTCATCTACCAATAACTCAAAAAGTTTGATTTTATATCCTCAAAATTCTATGTATGACTTAGAAATGATTGAATAACGATGGCTAAGAACTGAAACCTCGTATCAACAAAAATGATAACTTAGTTTACATACACTATTATTTAGATTAACTACATTATTTTTACGCTCACAAAATTGGTCAGTCAACTAATATTTTGTCCTCTAGTAGAAGACCTTGCAAAGCAGAAACATTTATTTTTCTCTCGCGATACAGCGCTCCAAGCGGTTAGCGACTAGGAGTACTAGGAACAATAGAATGTGCCGTATTTTGCATTGTTGTAAGAAAAGGAAAAGCTGTGTAAACTGTGAAATGTTTTATTGGTTGTAATAAATGTTAATGGCTAAAATACAATAATTGGAGTAGTAATATGGGACAAGGAGGAGACGTTTGTAATGCTATAAATAATTGTAAGAAAAAGAGGCCAGAGTTGTCCTTCTTCTGAAAGAACCAGCAAGGTGAGTTTATAAAACATGCTAACGGTATATACATACTTCATGAAAATAATAAATAATCCTTATATATTTAATATTTTAATAATGGAATAAAGGTGTTAATTTTTCCAAAAGAACGCGAGAACGAAAATATAATACGTACATTTTGTCGTCTGGTAGAGAAGGGGTCTGTGATGAGGCGAATTTAGCGATCCTAGTGGCTGGCAACTAGTAAGTTCAACTGTCAATGGATGCATATTCCCTACGTACTGAGCTTCGTGACTGAGATTGAAACTCTTGGCCACGTTTTGGGTGCCTGTCCTTTCAGCGAGACGCTGAGGAACTCTAGACATCACAGAATCAGGTCCATGATTGCCGAAGCCTTGAGAAAGAAACGTCTCACTGTGCACGAAGAAGTCCATGGCATCTCTCAAGAGGGATCCTGTCGGTGAATTGACATGCTTGCCATTCTACCAGGCTCTACATCCGCCTACATTATCGACCCGACAGTCAGGTTCGAGGCACAGGAACAACAGCCCGCTGAAGTCCACGCAGAAAAATGCAGAATTTATGAGCCCACATTTCCATTCTATTTGGACAAATATCACCTCACCTCCATTGAAGTAGTTGGGCTAATGGTTGGCACTAGGGGCACAATACCTCTCCTCTTTCTCAGTTTCTGCAAGAAGTTCCAGCTGAACGACTTCATTCGTGATGTTTCCCTTACTACTATCAGAGGATCACTTGCAATTTTCAAATACCACCTTTACTTTGTTTCTAAGAAGGAAGAACTTTTGTTTGAACGTCTAATCTATTTATTTACTATGTTTAGGCCTGTTATGTGTATGCTATTATCTGTACTTAATTTCCCTTTTTTGTTCGTTCTTCACATTTCTCTTTCGTGGTCTGTTTTTGTTTTCACTCTGTGTGTTTGTTATGCTTTGTCCAATGAGGCAGTCCCGTTATTGGGAAAGCTGACAAATTGTCTTTCTCTAGACTGTGGTTCAAGTCTTAAGCTGGATTTGTGACAATATTTCGGTATTATCCAGTAGACCGTTGAATATTTTATACAATAAAAGTTACTCAGCAAGTAATCTACGATTGGCAAGAGGCACTAAATTATATTCATTAAGGAGACTGTTGTACGAAACGTTATTATAGAAATCTGAATAATGATATTTTTAAATAAAGTTATCCTGGAAATCGTTTTTGAATTTTTTTTAACTTTATTTCTATGTAATTTGCAAGTGGAAGACCAAATTATTACTGAGGCATATTCATGCATCAAATAAAATGGTGTCAGTGGACATTGAGCAGTCTAGAGAATGGAGGACATGGACAATCGGATGACAGAGTTAGAATGGACTTAAAGTATTTTAGACAAAAATGATTTGGCCGAAATGTGGAAAATGATCAATCAAATATTGAACGAAAATTCTTATAACCACACTAACAGGATGGCATCCAATTTACTCCATGACGACTTTCGTCTGCCAGCAAGGATCTCCATCAGTGCGTCCGTCGATTAGCACCGAGAACACAATCGTGAATATTTGAGTCAGAAACAATAATCAAGCTGTCCATGTACGACAGGCATGTCAATTGATGCCCACAGGAGCAAGCAAGCGCTTTAGAGCCCAGGAGAGTCTGAGCGCTTTACAGCGGAAAGGAAAGAGACAGACGAAAGAGGTGGTTTATGCCGCTTGCTCGAGCTATATTCAGGGATGGCCAGCACTGATTTAATAGATAAAGGGAAGAGAACTTATTAAAACTGTATCCATGTTAATTTTTAGATTTGCCTGAGAAGTATAAGTGCATTATAAGAATGTAAGTTTTAATTTTAATGCTCATTTTTCACAGGTTTGATTTCTTTATTCAAAAGAAATATTTTCTCAACTTTTCGTATAGAAAAGTTAAATTTTCAGGTATAGGCCTATTTATTTAGTAGCCTTACAGAATGTTTTCGTAAATCTAATATACCGTATATACGTATTACCGAAGATAGTGTATTGAAAATTTTGAAAATATTCGCATGGAAATTGTTTGTAAGGAAATGAATTACAAAACAACTACTGTTACATCATAAGCAAAAGATACGTGCCCATGTGTTGTAAAAATGTCAGCTCTATAGCTTCAGCAGATTTCGAGAAAATAATTTAATATTCTGATGCTAGGAAGTTGCTCACAAATATCACCTTAAAAGCATAATGAGATAAGAGTTTTGTTATGTAATATTAGTTACACTTAAAACAGATATAGTACCTAGGTAACTTTGCTTTGTACTGTAATATTGTTTTGATTAGTTTATTGATTACTTTTGTAAGGCTTATCATGTCATACTCAATCTCTTTCTTTGGAATATCACTTTCTTTATGAATGATGTGTTTCATCCACTTAATACAGTATAATATTATACTACTATGGAATTTAAGTGAATATTCCTTCTTAACTCTCTATTATGTTATTAAGATTTAAAACACAAGTGCAATATTAAGAAATCAGTGTTAGTATTTACTTTTGTTTTACAGACAATATAGATAATATTAAACAGAAAGAAGCCATATAAAAATGACATAAAATTTCACGTTCCGTTTGAAGTTTGTCACCACTGTTTTCTTAATCCAACAGGTTGCTTATTCATTCCATACTTAGTGCTTGCTGCCCGCGCACGACGTCAAGGTCAGAAAAATGCACTTGCTTTGACATCACTGGTCTACGAGTATATCGCAACTAAGCTCATTCGGAATGCCAGTAAATGTATTTTAACATGAAATATTAAGAAATGGAGGAATAGGTAAATGTGAACTGTAGAGTGTTGATGAAACGAAATCTGTAAAGTTGATAGCTCATACCCCGAAGCTTTCCATCGCGAATATCATTCAGGCAACGCCGGACAACGAAATCGTTTCGCTGGCAGATATGCTTGTGCACCAACATTTTCTCAAGACTCAAGTCTAATTTTATAACGAGGTTTGAGTTTTAGCTGCGTTATCGGAATGAAGTTTGCTTGCTCAAAAATGAACCACATTTTAATTCGCCGAAATCCACCACTATTTTGCTATTCAGATCTGACAGACCTTCATGCCCATCGCATTATGTCACTATTGGCTGTCAGTTCAGTTTCACATGTCGTTAAAAATTTAATGAAATGTTGCAAATTAAGGAAAAGCCTGTATTTAGTGAAATGCGCGTGGGAACACTGACAGATTTATAGATCAGTATCAGTTGTATCATCGTCGACATATAATGGTTATTTTTAATTCCAATGTATCCGGGTTGAGACGCGGCCGAGGGCAATGATTTTTTTAAGAGACATGAAAATTGTTAGCATTGATACCTTCAGAAGGAAAGTACATTGACATATTATGAAGAATGGTGGTTTTGGGTTACAGGATTGAATAGAATACATTTATACTACATGGTTTCGAGAAATGAATCTGTTTTCTACTACATCAATAGTCAACATCCGAACAAATAATTCATTGTATAGTTTGGAATAGCCGGAATAACGGACCCATTAATGCAAGTGATCCTTCAGGTGGAATATACAAAATTCTGTCCCTGAACTTTTATGGCTTTTCTGTCCTCGATTTATTTCCTGACCCCGATAAGATAATCCAATAGCTTATTTAGGATATGTAGACATACGTCTACTGACTCCATCCCTTAATGTATTAATTTTAGTTACTGATATTGTCTCTGATCCACATACCGGCACTAATATCGTCATTACCTTACAGAGCTGTAAGTTGCTTTTCTTATTTAATTTTTAACTTTTGCACAATTTTTAATTAGTAAGTTCAGTTTCTGCTTTTCAGTTATTTAGTTTTTTCTTAGTATATGCAACTATTACTCTTCTTATTACTGTGATGTACATATTACCCTTCTTAGCCTATTTTAGGTTAATTTATAGTCGCTACAGAACATTGGAGATAATTGAATACACCCCCGGAATAAGGAAACAATGTACCAATATTGTGCTGCTCGTCGGTGACCGGGCCGTACCGAGCCTAAAATAAAATAGAAGCAATATGTTGCTAGTAAAATTTGTGTCTGAATTGACTGCAGTAGTCAAGTGCAAGATTTAGCGAGTATATTTGCGGTTTTTTAATGCACTAAAAGAAAATCCAGATTCTGAAAGGTATTATAATGCTTATCAGACCAGGATATCGTTGAAATGGAAGACAAATTTTGAGTAAATCTTCACCAAAACTGCAAATGATTGCGACAGTTTTGGCGTTTTATTATTAGTTCACAGGAAATAACTCGTCTTTTACAAAAATACTCGTAGCTACCATAATTATTTACCTCTTTGGCGAAGTTTACTAATTTGGGAAAGACATATTGGCGACATTGTGTACTTGGCTGTTATCGTAACGGCACGGTTCAACGGCTCCACACCAATAAATTCTCCAGCTAACCAGAGATAGATTTTTTCTGGATTGGGTTGAGTTGCCACTCTTGTCTGCCTACGCTAGCATATTACACTAAATCTAGGTGTAAGCCTATTCTTTCCTACACCGCCTGATCGTACTAAGGCGCGCCATGTATCCAGGGTGCGTGCAGGTAACCCCAGATTCTCCCTGAACCAGCCTCCTCCGCTCTTGTCCAACGGATGACTAGAGAAACTAAACAAGTGAATAAATTAGGACGAAATGATGCGTATGCATATACATAGGTTGGATAAAAAGTAATGGCAACACTGCTGTCACGTGACGATGGTGCGTTCGAGAGTTGCCAGCTGTATGGAAATGAACAAGGACTGTTAGATGAGTTAGTGTAGCCAGCGGCGACAGTACTCTGTCAATCTACTGCAGTGTGTAGAACGTTGACTTTCATAAGGATAATGCGAGCGCCCTAAGATCATGTTTACAAAATTAGAGCAACGTTCCTGGATCAAAATTGAAGTGGCACGAGGTCGTAGTGCACAAGAATGTTTTCAGGGACTGCGTGAAGCATGTGGCGATGCAGAGTTGCCATATCCCACAGTGGCACGATAGGTTAAAACTTTTCGGGAAGGCCTTGTTGGAAGTGCTGTGAAGGTGTTCATTGTGGCGTATGACATTGATGGGGTAATACTGCACCACGCTGTACCTCCAAGGCAGACGGTAAACGCGGACTACTACTGCAGGTTCCTGCAGCACCACCTTCGTCCAGCCCTCAGGAGAAAACGACGACACTTGGGGGTACAGAACCCCATCATTCTTCATGATAATGCAAAGGGTCACACCGCTGCTGCTGTCAAGGACCTCTTGCGTCGCTGGCAATGGGAGATTCTGGAACATCCTCCGTACTCACCCGATATGATCCATGCGATTACGATCGTTTCACCAAAGTGAAAGAACCACTGCGAGGGACCCGGTACAATACCAGAGATGAACTTATCCGTGCTTTAGGGCGGTCAATACGGAACATCAACAAGGATGGACGCGCTGATGGTGTACGACGCCTTCCAAACATTTGGCAAAAGGTAATAAATAAGGGGGGCGACTATATAGAAGGTACGTAAATGTTGTACCCCTGTGAATAAAGCCATGTCAGAAATATCGAACTGTTGCCATTACTTTTTATCCAATCCAAGTATTTTAGAAACCAGAGAACCGCGAGAAAATCTTCACCTGTGAACTTATCCGCCACATTTATCATATTTTTTTTTCAATTAAGAGTCCCAGAACAGACCGGGACTCGATCTCGGACCACCTAAGTGTCAGGGACTCCGTAATGACATTTAAGTCGCGTATCTTTTTTACTCGTATTATGCAAATTAGTATTACTTTGTAAGTACAAAAAACAGCGATAAATTTTATTAATACGGTACTTAATTAAATCATGAAATGTGGGAGACTTAGTGAAGTTTCTATCAACATGCCTTGCCCGTTTTGTGAAGGCTATTACGAGGGTTGTGACATTCATAAATTCTGTCCACGAGATTGACCTCCCAAAATTAAAAATGCTGCCGCTACCATTGCGCTGTATGCAATAGAGTCGATTGTTTTTTCGTATCGTAGGAAATTTAAGACGTCTATCGTTACAATATGACATACCTCCCAACTAGCTGACATTTGGACATACATTTTAGACCTTCGTTATTTTGAGCATCACAATGGCAGAATTGATTTATGTCCCTCTATAAAGTTCCCAGGTTTACAATTCAAAACGTCAATGTTTCTCTTTTAGTGAGGGAATAATACTCCTCGATAACCACATGTCATAATAACTTGGACTCTGCATTTGAAGTTAAAATCAATAGTACAGTAATACATAGTTACAGCGTCAATTAAAATATTCAAGTAGACAGTTTTAGTAATTTCGCAGATAGTTTTTATTGTTTTATTTTGGTTATTTTTTATAAATATAATCATGAATGTTATTTTTAGTTGGTTATTCAACGAAATTGTATCAACTACTATGTTATTAACATCGATAGAATTTAATATAATATAATAGTGTTTTATTCAGTCAACATGACATATCATATATAAAAAGTCAATGACACTTATCTAAGTAAGCAATCATTGTGTTCTATACAAATACAATTGAACAGCGAACGTGAGAAATTTCGATATTTTAATTGATTTAACATCACGGCATATTGAAAATTTTCTACATGACTCTAATATATTTCAGATCGATTTCACCAAACCAGTTTGAACCATAGAGACAAGATTTAGCAGAAAACATCTAATTAACAATTATGAAGTTTAAATGAGGAATACGTTTTACCATGTTCACAGTCTCACAAATTAAATTCAACACAGCAGTGTAACTACAATTTTTATGCAAATCAAGATTTCAGGTATAACTCCCTGTAAAGTTGATTTGAATAATTTCGAGGGAAAAATTGTTCCGGAGCCGGGTATCGAACCCGGGACCTTTGGTTTAACGTACCAACGCTCTACCACTGAGCTACCCGGGAACTCTAACCGACACCGATCCAATTCTTCCCTCTATATCCACAGACCTCAAAGTGGGCTGACAACAGTCAAGCAACCAACTTCGAGTGCACACTAACTCTGTGTGACTTAAATTGTGGTTTTCTGTTAACGAACAGTGACGTGTATTATGCAAATCAAGATTTCAGGTATAACTCCCTGTAAAGTTGATTTGAATAATTTCGAGGGAAAAATTGTTCCGGAGCCGGGTATCGCCCACTTTGAGGTCTGTGGATATAGAGGGAAGAATTGGATCGGTGTCGGTTAGAGTTCCCGGGTAGCTCAGTGGTAGAGCGTTGGTACGTTAAACCAAAGGTCCCGGGTTCGATACCCGGCTCCGGAACAATTTTTCCCTCGAAATTATTCAAATTATTACAATTTTTATCTCAGTATTAAGTCTAAATTTTATATTTGTATGTTAATATTACTACATACAAATTTAAATATTTTACTTCATTATCAAATGGTTGTATTTCATCAGTTTTCCATATTATAGACTAAACGTATAAGATATTGCATGTAAAGCCTGGTGATGCCAGAAAGGCCAAAACATTCGCTGTTCAATTGTATTTGTATAGAACACAATGATTGCTTACTTAGATAAGTGTCAATGACTTTTTATATATGATATGTCATGTTGACTGAATAAAACAATATTATATTATATTATATTATATTATATTATATTATATTATATTATATTATATTATATTATATCATAACATTGACTATCTGAATATTACAATATGCTTTCTAAGTCGATAGAATTGGTGATACAGCGTCGTTAATTAACCAGGTTAAAGAAAAATAAAAAGAAATTGCCACAAGACTCCTGGTTAAGCAATTTACGGTGCATCGACCTGGGTTAGGACTTAAAACAGGAGGTTAACCACAATTATCTCTAACGGGCCAAATTGGGCCGCGTTTATGGCTACTGTGCTAGCACGCTGGCTTTCCATTTAAGTGGCCAGGGTTCGATCCCCATTGAGGTTTGGGTGGAATTTGTGGTGGGCAGAACAGACCATTTCAGAGGTTTTTTTTTATACGGACGCTCTTGTTTCCCTCTATAATTATACCAATACTCTCAACTTCTCTCTCATTTCGCTATCACCTGTAATAGCAAGAATAGGTTTAAGTGATGTGTAGTGTTTGTCCTTTGTCTTATGCTTGTTCTGTGACGTGGCTGTGGTCTACATCGTGCTGACCACACTGTCAGGGGAGCCCGCATTGTGCGAGAACCTAGGTTGATCCAAAACACCTTGTTCTAAACCACATTGGAATGTATGTTGTTATAAGGAAGAGCTTAAATAATAAGACTAAGACTAAAAAGATAAAATGGCAGGTTTACAAAACTTTAATGTAATACTGAAATAATTATGATGCAAACAAGCTGAATATGCTGTCTCTTAATTACCTGAATACAGGTCATATAATTAAAATCAAATACCCACTGATATGATAACATTGTCTTCTTTTAATTAAACTGGAATGTACGATTTAATTTGCTTAGACAGTGAGACATCCTTGAAGTAAGAGAATAATTACACTTCTTGTTTTAAGTTCATCACTATAAAAACGTATTTACATGAAGAATACTTTGTATTTTCTTTTCTTTCTTCGTAACAATCAATGAAAAACTATTGACCCCGCAAATAATCTTTTTAAAGTTGCTAAATAAATTACAAGATTTTAGCATCCTTAGTACAGGAAAAATAACATTTATTATAATTATATTAGTGTCTTTATTGCCATAACTGTTTATTTTCATCATTGGCCACTGTCATTATTATTACATTTGCCATCGTCCATTGCTGAATAGTCAGTAATCATTATTCATTGCCATTTTCATTTTTCATTTTCGTTTTATTGTTCTTCCTATTGCCATAGTTGTTATTTCCCTTCTTATTTCAATTTTCATAGCTGTTTTTATCGTCGTCATTGTCCACTTCATTACCGTTGTAATTGCCATTGTTCGCTATTAATACCCTTTTTATTTTCATTGCCATTGCTCTTGTTGTTGTTATTTTTTACTGTCTTTATTTCCATAGTTCTTTTCATTGTTACAGTTCTTTTTATTGTCATTTCCCACTGTTATTACCATTATCTTTGCCATTCTCCATTGCTCAAAACTCGTTGGTAATTATTCATTGCCATTTTCATTCCCCATTGTTATTTTATCATTATGACTACTGCCATAGTTGTTAATTTTCCTTCTTATTTTAATTTTCATACCTCTTTTTATTGTCATTATTGTCAACTATAGTTGCCATTTTCTTTACCATTGTCCATTGCTCAATACTCTTTGGTCATTGTCCATTACCATTTTCATTTCCCATTTTCATTTTATCGTTATTCGTAGTAACATTGCTGTTGTAATTTATCTTGTACCTTCATTGACATTGATTTTGCTTTTGTTATTTCTTGCTGTCTATTGAAATAGCTGTTTTAATTCTCACCGTTGCCCAATGCCATTGCCCATTACTAATAATTATTAATAATTGCCGTTGTCATATCCATTGTAATTGTTAATAAAATTGTCATTCTCTTGTTATTTATATTGCCATTGTTGTCAACACTGCAATTCTCATTGATATTTTCATTTTTGGACTGTCGGAATTTCTACGTGGTTGACAGTATAGCGTTGAAACAACGATGAGCTGTAAATATATTATAGAAAAGGAATTTATTCTTTGGTAGAACTTGTTGCAGCATAGAGCATTTTGTTTATAACCGCCGCGGTTGTTCAGTGCTAGCGCACTGGGCTTATAAGCCAGGGGATCCGGGTTCAAATACCGGTTTATTCCTCAATTATTAATAACTTGTGTTGGGCTAGTTCGTGGTCCAGGCAGCAAAGAGGTTTGCTATTATTCATTTATTACGAGCGTAATGTAGACCCATTGCCTGTGGTGCACTCTGAATGGTCTCTGACGAACTAAGTGGTCTACGCTTTTCCACACTAGCGACATCTATGAGTCCAGTTTGTTGATTCGGGAAAGTAATAAGTTAAGGGCCCTGACATTGCAAGAAAAAAATATTTATTAGTCTTTCTCCTTATCAAAGGTGTGACATTTAACACTATAGTATTAGACACGTGTGGGAAATTCCACCTTAGTTAACACAGGACGTCGCATTTAATATAAACATTCAGACTTCGAGATCATATATACCCAGATAGCTCGGTCTTATAGGCTTTGACTGTAACAACTTTCGTCAGGTTTACTATGCTGCCATCTAGTTGTTACATAAGGAGTCGCGTCATAATTCCCATTTGAATTGTATTAGCGACTGTACTGCCATCTCGTGTTCGTTTACTGCGGACGGGTGGCGATCCTGGCGGTTGTTCTCTTCAGAGTGCTGCCGATTTTAACATAGGGATGAGCTATCTGTTACATATATGATCTAGGGTTTGAGGCAACATTTATCTATGTATTTATTTATTTATTTATTTATTTATTTATTTATTTATTTATTTATTTATTTATTTATTTATTTATTTATTTATTTATTTATTTATTTATTTATGTCTATAACAGGGCAAAGCCCCAATTACAATAGACAGTACAGATATTTGTTTCAAAAAACATATAGTTGCATATAACATGAAAAAAGAAATAAAACAGATACAAATGCAAGATACAAGTGTAATTACTTACTTACTAACTTACTTACTTACTTACTTACTTGCTTTTAAGGAACCCGGAGGTTCATTGCAGCCCTCACATGAGCCCGCCATTGGTCCCTATCCTGAGCAAGATTAATCCAGTCTCTACCATCATATCCTACCTCCCTCAAATCCATTTTAATATTATCTTCCCATCTACGTCTCGGCCTCCCCAAAGGTCTTTTTCCCTCCTGCCTCGCAACTAACACTCTATATGGATTTCTGGATTCGCCCATACGTGCTACATGTCCTGTCCATCTCAAAGGTCTGGATTTTATGTTCCTAATTATGTCAGGTTAAGTATACAATGCTTGCAGCTCTGCGTTGTGTAACTTTCTCCATTCTCCTGTAACTTCATTCCTCTTAGCCCCAAATATTTTCCTAAGAACCTTATTCTCAAACACCCTTAATCTCTGTTACTCTCTCAAAGTGAGAGAGTGTAATTACAAATTAAAAATTAAAAATAGAAAAACAAATAGATACTACCTAAATAAAAGACACAGATATAGATTTAAACTTCACGCCTTCAGTTATCATTTATGAAGCGATTCTCATAGTTGTTCATTTGTAACAAATCTTAATTATATGCATGTAATGTCTTTGTCAATATTGCGATAACACTAGCAATAACAAGTGGAAATGTCAGTAAGCTTATTCCCATTGCTATGATACAGGTAAACTCACGGTTATACAGAGCCTGAATTGTTATATTTCATTTTCGACTTAGCTGAATTTCTCATTTCTCACTTAGGTAGAATTTTCAAAGGAAAGAGAACTTTATGTAATCCAGAATGTGACGAAGTGCTGACGAACTAAGACAAAGCAGCGTCGTATCAGATGCTATGAAGAAGCGGAGAGAGGAAATGTTAGCATAATCAATTTGCTAGAACTTCCCTGCATGTTTGAGTAAGATATTTTTATTCAAAAGAGGAGCCATATTTATCGTAACTCTGACGAACAAGCAACAGCATAACTATCTTTGCTTTAAACACTTCAGGATTCCCGACATCCTTACTGAACACAAACAATTCCAGAGGGGGGGGGTTGGGTTTTAAGTTGTAAATTAGTAGGTTCCACTGTATCCTTACTGGGCACAAAAAATATTAATGCTTATTTCTTAAACGAGGTGTAGACAAAATATTTCGGCAGTTCTGTACGCAACGGTAAGACCAGAGCTGTAACGCTGTACGAAAGCCATTGTAGTATGTTCGATCCTGCGTCGGAAAATATATTTCATCCTAATGTATTATTGTAGGTGGAGATGCGAATCGAGAAAAATATTAATACGAAATTATAATTACTAAATTACAAGACATTGGTTGTTAGAACACTAATGGTGGAGTGCAAGAAAATAAACCTAACAAATAAGAAGTTAATGTGGTACTTAATTATAAGCGTAACTTAAGTGATATTTAAAGGATTTTGCATTCTTTTATTCTATTAGCCACTTAATTATGTGTTTAGAGCGAGTCAACGTTGTTGGCTGCCATCTCACACATTCCGCGAGAAATGGTTCCACCATAAGTGTTCAGTTGAATGCAAATATTCATACACACAACCCTTTATAACTTAACCTTCCTAAACCAACGTACTAAATCAATATTGTCGTGTATTTCTATCGAAATAATTGTGGGTAATCCTGCAATGCAGCCCTGAAAATTGGTCGACTGTCTTCGAACACGTTTTTGCGACGGGCGCCTGTACCGTCTACGCTTTTTCTTACTAGATTATTTTACGATTCTGTATCAACAGCTCAGGTTATTGAGCGTCTGAATGATAATGCCGATGAAATCCAGTGAAATGAGTCCGGGGTCCAGTTACCCAGCATTTGCTTATATTTTGTTGAGGAAAACCCTCAACCAAGTAACTTGCCCCGACCAAAATTCGAACCCGGGCCACCTGGTTTCGCGGCCAGACTCGCTAACCGTTACTTCATAGGTGTGGACACCGTCTACTCATAGTTTACCATCTATACTGATAAGAATATAACGTCGCTTTACAAGCAAAACACATTAAGTCAAAAATATAACTTCTAAAAAAAAAAAATGCGTTTATATTGTGCATAATGTATGGGTATAAACTTATAGAATTAGAGAATAAAATATACATAAAGAGAAACAACTTGTTGAAAATAATATTTTGAGGAATCTGTTTTGTCAAGAATATTCAAACGCCTTTTTCTCAGAAGTTATATTTTTGACTTCATGTGTTTCGCTTGTAAACGGACAATAAGTAACATGAAATTTTCTTCTTAAATATATATTTCCCACATAAAACTTACATGTATGACCTATGACGAAGATATGCTGTGCACGAAGTTGGCGCCAGTTTTGAGGTTAAATTATGTTATTAGAAAACAGTACAATAAACCAAGGAAATTGTTGCTATAAACATTGCCAGTTAATTAGTTTACTTGTCATTTCAGAGTCCTACACACAATTTTCAGCTTTCAATTATGTTATGTATCGTTTTATTTATTCATATTCAATTTTTCGTCGCCCTCGGTAGCGTAGTTGGTATAGCGCTGGCCTTATATGCTCGAGGTTGCATGTTCGATCCCGGCCGAAGTCGATGGCATTTAAGTGTGTTTAAACGCGACAGGCTCATGTCAGTAGATTTACTGGTATGTAAAAGAACTCCTGCTGGACAAAATTTCGGCTCGCCGGCGACGCTGATATAACCTCTGCAGATGCGAGAGTCATTAAATAAACCATAATTTTAAAAATTTTCCATTTTTCAAAATTGCGATATCAACCGGATTTAAAGAAATCACAAATCATGATTATAAATCGAACTTCAAAATCGATGGGAAATACGGCGTTCGATTTCTCACCGAAACATTAGGGTCTACTCATTGCAGATTTTACCCCTTTCACCAGACGCTAGATCATCGATTAGTAATGGATGTGTTGTGCTGAATGCTACCATAACTCGCTCAAGAATAGTTTGGATTGTAGTTTATATTAGTTTAATTTGCTATGGTAACAGTAGTGAAAGAATTGAAATGTAAGTTACTGTAAGAATAAAATATTTCTGTCTTCCGAATAACCTCGTATATCTACTAATGTCAGAGGTTGACATATTGCGGTGCTTACCCCTGAGAATAGTCCAATATAATCTAGTGTAATGTAATCTAATCTGCTGGAGCATTAACTCAAGTGAGGAAACATTACACAAATAAACAGTAGCCACATACAGCGGTGTGTTGCACCGCACACGTTCACTGTATTCATTGCCGTGTTCCGGGTGGGATGACAGATTTTATAGGCCTACGCAATGGCTCGGGGTGGTCTATGTTGAGCGGGAAGTGTACTGCTTCCTGCACGCTCGCTCTGCTGTGTCTTGTTCTAGCACAAGAAAAACTGGCATAGTCGCGCCGCTTTGAGGCACTCGTATATTAGCGCAAGATTGTGTTAAGGTAACATTTCTAGTACAGGTGCATCCGTACTAGTAATGATGAGGAGACGAAACCTGGCATGGAAACTGTGCGATAGGGGAAAGAATGAGCTATCAGAAAGACAGTTTATTTTACAATGGTTAATATTACACGATCTACCGACACGGAAGTTCATTCCAGACTAAAATCTACCTTCCTCCTCCGTACCCATTGGTGATATACCACGGCACATGATAAGGCAGTGATGTCAACTGATGCCCATAGGAGCAAGCGCGCGCTTTAGAGCCCAGGAGAGCCTGAGCGCTTTACAGCGGAAAGGAAAGAGACAGAAGAAAGAGGTGGTATATGCCGCTTGGTCGAGCTGTATGCAGGGATGGTCAGCACTGATTCAATGGATAAATGGAAGAGAACTTATTAAAAACTGTATCCATGTTAATTTTTAGATTTGTCTGAGAAGTATAAGTGCATTATAAGAATGTAAGTTTTAATTTTAATGCTCATTTTTCACAAGTTTGCTTTTTTATTCAAAAGGAATATTTTCTCACCTTTTTTTTTTTTTACAGAAAAGTGAAATTTTCAGATATGTTTGTTTAGTAGCCTTACAGGTACTAAAACAATGTTTTCGTAAATCTAATATATCGTAAATACGTATTACTGAAGATAGTGTATTGAAATGTTTGAAAATATTCGCATGGAAAATGTTTGTAAGGAAATGAATTAACAAAGCAAATACTGTTACATCACAAACAAAAGAGATGTGTCTATCTGTTGGTAAAACGGCAGCTCTATAGCTTCAGCAGATTTCGAGATAATTTAATATTCTGATAACAGAAAGTTGCGCACCAATATCACCTAAAAGCATAATTCGATAAGAGTTTTGTTATGTAATATTAGTTACATTTAAAACATATACCTAGGCAACTTTGCTTTGTACTATAATATTGTTTTGATTACTTTTATAAGGCTAAAGCTACAATCAATATCAATTTCAACTTATCATGTCATATTCAGCGTCTTCCTTTGGGATAACACTTTATCTATGAATGATGTGTTTAATTCAATTGGTAGTTATTACGGAATTTGTGTGAATATTCTTTCTTTACTCTTTATTACGTTATTAACGTTTAAAACACAACTGTAATATTAGGCTAAGAAATAGGTGTTAGTACTTTTGTTTTACAGACAATATATAAAATAACAAACAGGAAGAAGCCATATAAAAATAACGACATAAAATTTCACGTTCCGTTTGAAGTTTGTGCACCACTGTTTTCTTAATCCAACAGGCTGCTTATTCCTCCTAGCATACCTAGCGCTTGATGCCCGCGCTCGACGTGAAGGTCAGAAAAATGCGCTGTGATATGGATACGGAAATAAAATTTGGAGCTCCCTTATTGTATAAGTTTCACTTACAACACAGCGCATGTGTTGTAAACAAGAGCCCCTATACAGGGTGGAAGTGAAATAGTCCTGCAGTTTGAAAGGGACGATAGGGTACCAATTAAATGAATAAAAATCCCCTATATTAAGTTTTATGTTTAACTGCACGGTTAATTAGAAAATTAAGTTGGAAATTCCTTCAGTCTGGAAACCTCGCCGCTAACAGTCTCCTTTCGTATCGTAATACATATATAAGAGGTCAACGAACTCAACTTACGTGAACTGTCTCGCGCCCCCTTTTCTTGCGATGTGGTTGCATGTTCAGTGGCTTGAAATTAGTGGTTTTTAAATTAAATTTACACGAAAACCACCCACGTTATTGAAATACGACAGATGGATAAATGATTCTTTATTAGATTTTCTACCGATATGGACAAAAATCACGATTCAACTAGCAACAGTTATCGAATAAAAGGGTGTTAAACATTTTGAAAAGAAAAAAAGACGTTTTCTTCTGAGAAAACTCTGAACTTTCCACCAATATGGTATCACAGTTTTTGTTACATACAGCATGACCTATTCTCTCTAAAAATCTGCAGGATTATTTCACTTCCAATCTGTATATATCCTACTTGTAAACAGTCGTGTGAAATTGTTGCCTACCTACAGGTGGACTCCCATCAAGACTCGCTCCAAATTTTAATTCCGTATCTGTACATATGAGGACTCATTGTGACTTGCTAGGTAACTTTACGGCATCTGTCACAGGGAAGGCAAAATGGGTTTGGAGCTAAAAAAAATTAAAGAAATAATTGTTTATTAGAAATTGCATCTCTCTTCTTTCCTCTCTTTCACTTCATAATGTAGCCTATTTAGTGTTCTTGAAGAAAAGTCCATATCTAACAAGGAAAGTACCCCAGCTCGAACGGCTAAACCCGAGTGTAAATGCGTTTAAAATACAGAGCTGTGCTTGTTCTACCACTCATCAAGGTTATTTTTTCTGTAGTCGACCTGGTTGGCAAGTTGGTATAGCGCTGGCCTTCTATGCCCAAAGTTGCAGGTTCGATCCCGGGCCAGGTCGATGGCATTTAAGTGTGCTTAAATGCGACAGGCTCATGTCAGTAGATTTACTGGCATGTAAAAGAACTCCTGCGGGACAAAATTCCGGCACATCCGGCGACGCTGATATAACCTCTGCAGTTGCGAGCGTCGTTAAATAAAATATAACATTTAACATTTTATCTGTAAAACTCCGCAGTCGTGTACAATCAATGATTGAAGAATAACGAATCTAATGACTAGAGAAGCACAAATCGCTGAAGAAACAACACCGTGTAACAGACAGTTATGACAAGGAGCTCCACAAAATACATAAATGAGGTATTATGTGGCAAGAAGCTACACGACATTTGCTTTAAATAATATGCGAGTATAGGGTATTTCAAAAGTCGGTTCAAACATTAAACCACTATAAATATTATAATATGAGATAGGGAAAAAACAAGAACATCACAGTGTTGGACAAACAACGGGGTTCACAAAACACTGGGAAGATTTCCGCCGTTCTCCTGTTCAACATACAGCATTCTGTCTGCTACACCATGCACAGCATTTTACAGATAATGTCTTGGAATATTGGTAATTCCTTGCGAGATGGCATTTTTCAGTTGCAGTAGGGTTGTTGGATGTGTGAGGAAAACTCGTTCTTTAAGGTAACCCCACAACCAAAAGTCGGCCGGATTGAAATCTGGAGATCGCGGAGGCCACATGGCTGAAAAGTACCTACTGATGACTTTGGTCGGAAAACGAACCTTAATTGCGCGTGTTAACTCCACCATTAATTATTTTAGTAGGTTATTTTACGACGCTTTATCAATATCTTATGTTATTTAGCGTCTGAATGAGATGAAGGTGATAATGCCGGTGAAATGAGTCCGGGGTCCAGAACCGAAATTTACCCAGTATTTGCTCATATTGGATTGAAGGAAACCCCGGAAAAAAACATCAACCAGGTAACTTGACCTGACCGGGAATCGAACCCGGGCCACCTGGTTTCCCGTCCAGACGCGTTAACCGTTACTCTAAATGTGTGGGCAATAATGGAATAAGACAGACTGTTACAGTAAACGGGGAGCGCTACTACAGCATGTTACGGAACTTCGTCATCCCTAGACAAAGGAATCACGATATGGAAAACATAATCTTCATGCAAGATGGCGCTCCATCCCACATCTTTATCCCTGAAAAACAATTAATTACGCAGATGTTTGGCGATCGTGTCACCAGTACGCACTTTCCAACAATGTGACCTCCGCGATCTCCAGATTTCAATCCGGCCGACTTTTGGTTGTGGGGTTACCTTAATGAACGAGTTTTCCTGACACATCCAACAACCCTACTGCAAGAAATTGCCAATATTCCAAGACACTATCTGCAAAATGCTGTGCATGGTGTAGCAGACAGAATGCTGTACGTTGAACAAGAGAACGGCGGAAATCTTCCCAATGTTTTGTTAACCCCGTTGTTTGCCCAACACTGTAATGTTCTTGTTTTTTCCCTATCTCATATTATAATATTTACAGCGGTTCAATGTTTGAACTGACTTTTGAAATACCCTATACTCACATATTATTTAAAGCAAATGTCGTGTAGCTTCTTGCCACATAATACCGCATTTATGTATTTTGTGGATCTCCTTGTCATAACTGTCTGTTACACGGTGTTGTTTCTTCAGGGATTTGTGCTTCTCTAGTCATTAGATTCGTTATTCTTCAATCATTGATTGTACACGACTGCGGAGTTTTACAGATAAATAACCTTGATGAGTGGTAGAACAAGCACAGCTCTGTATTTTAAACGCATTCACACTCGGTTTTAGCCGTTCGAACTGGGATACTTCCCTTGTAAGTTTCATTGAAATCATAATGTGCTCGTGCCACCGGAGGTAGTGCGTTTTCCTGTTGATTCTGAGCTGTGCCTGGTTGGATCTAACGTAGGCTATAACGTTTTTCTGCGTATCACTCGAGAAAAATGCAAAGATTACAGCATTTCCACCTATGAGAGTTGCGTCGATACTACCCGTAATGCATTCGTTGGTTAATGACTTCCCTTTGTACATTCATGGCACATGTTTTGCTTCTACTACAATATCGATCAAATGGAATAACTTTTCAGCCTATACTTACGTCTCATTTGTTTTTATATTTTAAGAGGTTATGTGCATTGCAGGATTTCCTGAAAGAAACCACTCAGCTATTCAAAGTAAATGTCAATGGGAAAATAGGAGGAGAAACATTTCAAAGGTATGCGAAAACGCGACCTTGCAAGCGAATTTGGGGCCGGGAAAAACTGAATATGTGAGCTTCAAGCCTGATGGCCACTTGTCTCACTCCGAGTTTCACAGTTTCAGTGAAGGAAATTTAGACACTTTTGAAGGTAGAAGTCAAAAATGGACGTAATCTAATGGCTACCACATGAGGGGAGAGAAGTATGAAAGAACAGCAACAGGTCAGGATCGCCGAAGATGTTAAACGTCTGTACATCGAGTGGGATGGGTGAGACGCCACAGTCCTTGCAGAAGAAGGGATCCGAGTCCTTTCATTGTGCGAATGACACAAGAGTAAACTCGCTCCAAGTACCGACGGTATATGTGAAAGCCAAGGCAGAAATTGAAATGGGCTTAATTTGGAAACATACCGAAACTTGTGTGGGGAGAGAGATATAGACCCGTGGCCCATTTCTTTTAGAGCTCATCCCGAGATTTATTTTAACCACTGAAAATCATAGGCAGGCTCAGTTTTCTCAACTTAGGAGACTAGTCATTTGAATCTGAGGGATGTCATCTCGTTATATATATAGGCAGTTCCAAGAATATCGTTGACGTATTAATTAATAAATTAATGTTTCTTTTTTATTTCGGTGATTCATAGAGGGTGGCTTCGGTATCATATGGACTTGGAAAAGGTTTACGTGAAACTGTTTATAACGTGTAATAGCTTAACTAAATAATAACTTAATGTTAATGTAATAAAAAAAATTATTTGTACACAAATGTGTATGATTAATAAATAAGGGGAGTATAATGACAAAAATAGTTAATTTCACATAGTCTAATAAACTCTAATGTATTTAACCGTTGCATTAATTTCCAAGTTAATTCTATTTTTGTAATGATATATTGTTGTTCATTACTATTTTAAACAACTCATTTGATGTGTGAATCGTTTCGACTTAGCACATGGTTTCGATTGGTTTTCTTCAAAACCGTTGAGAATATATGTTTATACAGGGTGATTCAGAACTTATGTTACAGAAGAATATAGTATATAGAGAGTACTAAAACAAACATTTTTCATTAAGCAGTGTGTGTCCTATCTCGAACAGATACGGCGTTACAATTATTTTAGTGTTGTGGATGTTTGCCAAGTTGTGACGCATTGCTGCGTCATTGTCTTAGTCCACATGTCATACCAAATCGTCTAAAGGGAGAAAATTACAGACTTTCTGGAAAACATCCTGCCCGTTTTATTGGAAAAGGTACCGTTTGCAGTACACACCAGAATATAGGTCCAGCATGACGGAGCCCCTGCGCACTTCAGTCTTGCGACAAGGCAACAGCAGACGGTAACGTTTGGTGATAGATGAATTGGTTATCAAGGTCCCGTCCCACGGCCAGCAAGATCGCCAGATCTTAATCCTCTTGACTTCTTCTTGTGGGGACAACTGAAGACCCTAGTGTATGCCACACCTGTACACCAGGTAGATGATTTTCTTCCACGGACTGTCGACGCCTGGAACATCATACGTACTGTACCTGACATATTTGAACGGATGCGGTAGTCAAAGTTTCAACAATGTCAGAATTGTTTAGAAGAAAGGGGGCATCGGTTCCAAGCTCTTCTGTAATGCACAAGTTGTTAAATGTCACTGTCTGTTGTTTTCCATTGAAAGCTCAGTCAGCAGATAATCATGCCATTGGCCGTTACATGAATAATTGCCTACCAGCCACAACGTTGAAACAAGTGCAGCGCTGCACAGATGCGAGATAGGACATACATTGCTTAATGGAAAATGTTTCTTTTAGTACCCTCTATCTACAATATTCTTCTGTAACATAAATTCTGAATCACCCTGTATAGTGTTTTTCCTGTAGGATCACTTATACTAACACCCTTAACGTATGGCCCTTTTCCCTTGAACCACTCTGTATATTCACAAGATCTCCAGTGAAACAATTCTTTTCGCGACCACATCACTGGAATTGTAGCTTTCATGAAATGTATAATGTTACATATTATTTTGATTTACAAGTGTTTCCAGAGTGTCACCAATATTATCATATCATCCGCATTATCCGTATCGCCATCAATCTCGCTTCTCAGATAACTTACTATTTTGCATTCTGACTGACATCCAATCGTTCGTAAGGAAATGTTTAAATTTTGTTGCACCTGCTTCTTTTCCCCTGTCGGTAATTTGGAAAGATCCGCAACTAAAACCATCTGTCTTCCGCAAATGGTCAGGAGCTGACATGCTTATAAAGCAGGTGCCATTAGTGTGTGTGTGCAGAGCACAACTGAAACGACGGCAAGAAGTTTTTCTTTTGGGTAAATAAATTTCTTCACAAGATAGATGAAATGAGAAAGCATTGTGTTCCGTTATTCTGCCTCTACTTACAGTCCTAATACAACGTTTGCAGGCATCATATATTTTGATAGAAAGACACACGAGAAAAAAGTGACAGGGATTTATAAAATCTCTTCAAATGCGTGAAATAGTTTTATTCTTCGTAGGCAATTTATGGTTAAATAAGGACGGATTTAAGATTTAGTTAAGTAAATACTAGCCTACTACATGAAGGATGTGTATAACGCGACAAAGCATTCAACCAAAGAGTTTGTAATATATAACTGGAGACACCAACGGCGCTAGTTTCGCGTACAAAATTGAACCGCTGTTCGGCCGCCATTAAAGGGAGTTGATGCTTCGCCGGGAGTGCTAACAGTTCATGCTTATTGAGGAATACGAATAAATATAAGTACACTTGAAGGGAAATAATAAGAAAATGGTGAAATACTGCGCCGCAAATAATTGTTCGAACTTAGCTACTATTGTAGGATGCCCAGGAAAGCATACATATCTCAATATTTGGAAGAATGTTCCAAATGCAGTTCCTCCTTTGAATGTGTTTACAGAATGTCTGAATATTTCTTGGATAAAGTTTTTCCAGAAACACATTAATCAGGTTTATAAGGTTGATTTCAACAATGTATGTAAGGGTTAGGTGCCATCACATTACAGTGGATTATAATAGCAGAGTGCATAAGAAAATCCTCAGGCTATATCTGTATAAAACTGTTTTGTATCACAATAAATGAATTAATCATGTAATTTCCGTTTTTTACAGTATGTACTTCTAGTTTTTGGTTGTATTAAATGCAAAAAAATTAGTGAAAATATAGCTGATGGCCTATCTAGGCCTATTATTACCACTACTTCTAACTAGGTCTCACTACTACTAGGCCTACTAATTCCACCAAAACTAGGCCTACTATTACCACTAATACTAGGCCTATTATTACCACTAATACTAGGCCTACTATTACCACTACTACTAGACCTACTATTACTACAAAAACTAGGACTACTACTACTACTACTACTGATACTAGGCCTACTATTACCACTACTACTAGGCCTATTATTACCACTACTACTAGGCCTACTATTACCACTACTACTAGACCTATTATTACTACAAAAACTAGGACTACTACCACTACTACTACTACTACTGATACTAGGCCTACTATTACCACTACTACTAGGCCTATTATTACCACTACTACTAGACCTACTATTACTACAAAAACTAGGACTACTACTAATACTAGGCCTACTATTACCACTACTGCTAGGTCTATTATTACCACTACTACTAGGCCTACTATTGCCACAAAAACTAGACCTACTACTACCACTACTACTACACCTACTATTACCCCTGCTACTACTCCTACTATTACCACTACTACTACGCCTACTATTACCACTACTACTAAGTTACTAGGCCTATTATTACCACTACTGCTAGGTCTATTATTACCACTATTACTAGGCCTATTATTACCACTACTACTAGGCCTAATTTTACCACGACTACTAGGTCTACTATTACCACTACTACTAGGCCTACTATAACCGCTACTAATTGTATTAAAAATTCTGTACTGACCTCAAACCTGGTGGTCATTAACTACACAATGAATAGATTGTTTTATGATAAAATTTATTCTCATATTTTAAATCAGTTTCCAGAGTTTTTATGATCTCATATTTCACCACTAAATATTTTCTAAGCACCATATACCTTTCTCTTTCTTTGCATGAAAGGACTGAAATATAGATCATTTTAAATATTACAGTAAATATTCATTATTATGTCCTTAAGACAATACTAGTAATACTGAAAATTAATGTTTAATTATTAAAATTATTTAATATTTCACATACTTATCCCGAGTGTATATGGGTGATTTAATTTATTTTTTAGAATATCGCCAAAGATGAATCATTATAATACTTTAATAAATATAGCGCTCCTCTGCCATTCATGTTTATTTCATCACGACTCTTTCTTTGTAAAAGATGTTTAAAACTGTATCTATCACCAGGCTACATCAATGTATTGTGGTACTGTTTTCGAATTTTGCGGCGCAAACACTCCCTTTAATGGCGGATGCTAGCCGATTCAATTTGTGACATTTTTATTGCCTGCCACTTACGGGTATGTGTGTCTAGTAAGTATTACAAACTCTTTGCATTCAACTGTATCGGCGAAATACGTATTCTTGACAGAGCAGAGCACATAAAACACTAGGCCTGCCAACCTACGTAAGTTGAAATGCGGGATATGGGAATTCAGTGGGAGATATCCTTTCTAATCAAAATAATAATAATAATAATAATAATAATAATAATAATAATAATAATAGCAATGTGGAAAAAATATAACATTAAACACGAAATTTATGCGAAAACCTCTAAATTCCCGAGATTATCTTGTCAACGCGGGAGAGCAGAAGTCATAAGCTGGAATTGTGGGTTACGCTCGCATTATGCATGAAAATTAGTAGGTCTGTAGTAGAAATGGGGTGTGACAGCGTTTTGCCGTCACAGCTCTGGAAAAATTGCTGTGACAGATAATAGCGATTTTGTCGCAGTGTGATTTTTCTGTTCGGATGATTCTCGGAGATTATAAATGTTCCTCATCCAGAGCCGACAGATGTTTATGTTTATTGCTTTCCTGAGAATTGATATACCGGTGCCATATCTTATATAATGGAGAGTGTGAACTGATCAGACAGAATAAGAAATGAGTGGGTGGAGAAATAATGATGCTGATCAGGAAAAGCAAAATATATTGAGCCACTGGCTAAGAAGAAACTGCCTACTGAAGGATGCAATGGAATGATTGGTGAACGGAAGAAAAGTCTGGGACAGAAAGAGACATCAGATGATAGACAACATTAAGATACATGGTCGTATGTGGAGACTAAGAGCAAGGGGGAAAATAAGTCGGAAATATTGGAGAATGCAGGCTTTGCAGTGAAAGACCTGCAATATATACAACAATACTGATTGTACGCCCTATAAGCGATGATTGTTTAAGTCCGACTGATGGCTCGGGTGGCGTTAGTGAATCCGACGCTGACAGGCGGGCCACTTTTCCTGGGCCCCACAAGTAAGATCCCATCATCTACTGACGAGCCTGAACCCAGAGCCCGGAATCCAAGCCCGTAGAACGTAAATCAGCAACGAAAACCTATACTATCCCTAGACATCACCCCAGCCTGTTTTTACTATTACAGACGACAGATGAAAAGAGGGGGAAATGGAGTTATGGTGGAATGCAAGAGGGTAACGGGAATACACCGAGAAAATCCCTCTGTACCGTATGTCTTGTCCACCATAAATTTCACCCAAACCTGATCGAACCCGCGCCGCCTTGATGGAAGGCCAGCGCGCTAACACTGTAGCCACAGACGCGGCTCCACTCCGATTGACTTGATCCGATTGCATTGTTGCAGCTTTCTGACCAGAAAATAATTCACTCACCCGGTATAAACGAAACTGCGTGATCCAGCGGAAGACAACAGGTGATACATATCATATTCCCTTCTGCTTCTAACTGATAATAACTAGAAACTTGTTCACAGATTTCGGCATAAGTATAAATTGTATTTCCTAGTGCATGCCTATATCTGAAAGCAAGATTAAACTTAAATGGGAATATCATGCCGCCTCACCTCCGAGAGGTCTGATTCTCTTTTGCTGGAGGTGAACAGAACAAGCTGGAGTAGCTATTTTGCCTGAATACACATGACAAGTAATGTAGCTGAAAAGTGCAATTTAATTTTCATTTCACTCATATTAACAAACATGCTCCCAGCACATTTTTGTGTGACGTAGACTACAAGTCGTGGCAATAAATACTATTGCAGCATACTTACTTTTTGTCTCTTGAAAGTACTTGTTTGTACCATGACAACTGTTTTTCGTCAGCTAATTTATAATTTTTAAAAGAGAAGAATCATGGATATCGTGAAAACTGGTTCGATTGAAAGTCTTGTTTTATTTATTGAATATTTTATGTTTCATAATAAAGTTATTTATTTCAATCAAATAAGTAATTCTCTCTCGCATGCAACATTCTTGAAAACAAATTGCAATTAAGTTACAGAAAATTTCAACTTTTCTGCCGTACGAAATTTGTAATGCATAAGGTAGCGTTAAGGTTAAGAAACTATTATACATTTTACGCATTTTGCAACAAGTCAGTAGCTATTGTATTATGTAAGAAATTATATTACCGTTTGTAGTTTATTTTCTTGTACTTGCGTTATGGAATGCGTGCTGGTTTGAGTTCTCCTGAAAGAAGAAATTTTTTCATGGAATTTCGGCCAGTGTATGAAACCGGTGCCCATCCAGCAACGGGGAACTGTAGCAGATAGAAAAATGTGGTTCCGCGAGCCAGCTATAACGACTATGGGGATCATCGTGAAAACCACATATCACACCTGTACTGGTTGGGTGATAGTTCATCTCTGTTTTATACGTGAGACCAGCAATCGGCTGGTAGGCCTTGGAAATCCATACAGTACCTAGACATACAGGGATGTTTAATTTGAGAAAATGCTGCATTTCATGGACTGTTACATTTTTATTACGTCATACTACTTTTGACCAATAAAGCGGTATGAAAGGACGTGTTTCAACCAATCATAGCTCACAATTTTATCACTTCCCCAGCATTTGTTTTTATCACTTCCCTAGAATTTATTTGTTTTTATCACTTCCCTAGCATTTGTTTCTTTATTTGTCAACATTTCAAACTGCTAATTCTTTTCTTTACGGTACTATAAAACATGATTTGCGGTCGTAATTTGTTTACCGCATAGCTAGTCAACTGAAAATGGCGACTCCGTTCAAACATTTTGGAGAAGCTAACGTTAGTGAAATGGAATTTTGGTAAGTCAATTAAAAATTGTATTGTAGGCTATTAGAGAACTTTATTTCTTCTAATCTTTATATACTTTCTTGTAATCGTGTAATAGCCAATTAAATCCCACTCGAGTTTTGATTTTCTCTAGATAAATCAAAACCTCTAGTGAGATTACTGTTGATAATCTCACGTGAACTTTTCTCAACCAATGGACGAGCTCATTGACGCTAGAGTGACCAATGAGAATTGAGTTGCAGTGATAGTTAAAAGCATGCTGCTCAAAATTAATAAGTGATAATTTTTTTCCTTCTACGTTCATTTGTATCGTCTCTGCTTTGATCTACCAGCAATCAAGCAATTGCGTGAGACTCAGTTTCAACATGCAACAATAACTGCACAATTAATTACTGTAAGTAAAAAGGTTTACAATAAAATTAAACATATTGAAAATTTTAGATAAGCAAGTATAAAGGGTTTATAATAAAGTGTTGTCATAACCTAAAATGTTCCAAGGAGCCTTTCATTCTTATAAATCTCTGCTTCGATTCGATTGCTTTTCTATATCTTATTATTATATCCTCGAATGTTTAGTTGTTCGGAATTACAGTTGTTTCGCATTGGGATTATTTTGCCGAATACAATTCGTGATAACACGAGTAGTTATCCTCAGGTAATTTAATTTCGCTTTTTAAACTCATGTTTGCTGTCATTAGATAATTATTTCACGACCTCCGGTCTCGAAATAATTATCATGGCAACAAACATTCGTTAAGCTGAATTCAACTACCGGAAAACTATCAGCACTCGTTTTATTATAGAAGATTATTTCATTGTTTCACTTAGAGTTTTCTGCAATAGTTTTCTTTCGCGCTTACAGTTGTGTATTATTTTTACTTAAACTTCGAAAATGCAAAAACTTAGAAACATTTAAAATATTTCTTACAATTGTTTTAAATTTATTTTAGTTTTTATTCTCATCTTAAATTAATAAGCGAGTGTACAGAATCACAATAATTCAGAACTCTATAATAATTAATTAGGCCTATAATTATTTTCAACTATGTACTATTTATATGGACGTGTTTTATAGCTGCTGAACTTTCATTAATTTTTTGTTTTATTTCCACGAGGCAGTATGGCTCGGTTTATTCTGAAAAATTCTTCCTATAGCAATGAACTGTGTTTAAAAATACCTAAAGCACTAAAAATAAAAATAAACTAGTGGATAAAACCTGTAACTCCAGTTAATGATTTAATAACCTGAATGAAAGAAATTTCAAACAAAGCACTAAAATTCTTTACAGTATATAATAAAAGCGCTATAATCTTAAACATTGCTTATTCTAGCCGTAGGAGCCCATATTTTATTAAGATGAGGTCCGCAGAGACGATTTTTCTTGTAATAAAAAATATAATACCCTTCCATGATGCATTTTCAGAACGTTGTATATTGTTCAACGTAGCTGTAATGACGTTCGTCTTTCTCTTAGACTATATTCCTATATGGGTGTACAATCTTCAGCGTTCAATTCTTCCCAATCCGGTTTTCTCTTTTTGTTATTTTTATTTCAATCACTTAGTCATGTGCGACATCATTCAAAATGCATAATTACTAACACCATTAGCTGCAGTAGCTTAAAGGATTTGGCTTGCTCAAAGCTGTTGCGTATCAAGAGAACTCGTCAAGAAAATATTTGAACCACTTCTAGATATTATCCGAGAATAAATATTGAAATAAATGAAGAAATTTACCTACAAATGGCTTTTAGAGAAACCGAAGATTCATTGCCGCCCTCACATAAGCCCGCTATTGGTCCCTATTCTGAGCAAGATTAATCCAGTCCCTAGCATCATAACCACCACCTTCAAATCCATTTTAAAATTATCCTTCCATCTACATCTCGACCTCCCAAAAGGTTTTTTTCTCTCAGGTCTCCCAACTAACATTCTATACGCGTTTCTGGATTCACCCATACGTGCTACATGCTCTGCCCATCTCAAATCTCTGGATTTAATGTTTCTAATTATATTACGTGAAGAATACAAGGGGTGCAGGTCTGCGTCCTGTAACTTTGTCCATTCTTCTGTAACATCATCTCTCTTGACCCCAAATATTTTCCTAAGCATCTTATTTTTGAACAGCCTTAATCTCTGTTCTTCTCTCAAAGTGAGAGGCCAAGTTTCACAACTATACAGAACAACCGGTAATACAAGCGTTTTATAAATTCTAACTTATATTTTTCAAGCAGAGGAGATGACAAACGCTTCTCAACCGAATAATAGCTGGAATTTTTCCATATATTTTCTGCATTAAATTTCCTCTTGAGTGTCATTTTATATTTGTTACTGATGCTCCAAAATATTTCAATTTTTCCACCGTTTCAAAGGATTAATTTCCAATTTATATATTTCCATTTCGTACTATGTTCTGGCCACGAGACTTTGTCTTTTCGGGATTTACTTTCAAACGTATCTCTTTACTTGCTCCAAGTAAAATTCCCGTGTTTTCCCAAACAGTTTGTGGATTTTCTCCTAACATATCCACGCCATTTGCATAAACAAACAGCCACCGGCGTGGCTTAGTCGGGTAAGGCACTTTCCTGCCGTTCTGAAGTTGCGCTCGGGCGCAGGTTCGATCCCCGCTTGGGCTAATTACCTGATTGGGTTTTTTTCCGAGGTTTTCCCAACCGTAAGGTGATCTCGCCAAATACTATCTCGCTATCACCAATCTCATAGACGCTAAATAACCTAGTAGTTGATACAGTTTAGTTAAATAACCAACTAAAAGCATAAACAAGCAGCTGATGTAACCCGTTCAATTCCAAACCCTCTCTGTTTTCCTGAACTTTCCTAATGGTATATTAGACTCTAAAATTTATTTAAATATCAAATTAATTGTAAAAATGGAAGTAAGACAATTTAAATAGATACATTTCATTTGATGAGAGTTTCACCAGAAAGGGAAAGTAGAAACGTCACAGAAGGAGATCATTGGGAAGACAACGTATGAGATATTTAGACTATACAGGGAAAATTTTGAAAACAGTAGACAAATATTGATTGAAAAATGTTTGTTTAGGTAGAGTAAACTGGCACAGTATTGTTTTTTCTGCAGCAAAAAGCCTAAATGACTTATAATGATGATGATGA
Source organism: Periplaneta americana (assembly GCF_040183065.1). Lineage (NCBI taxonomy): Eukaryota > Metazoa > Arthropoda > Insecta > Blattodea > Blattidae > Periplaneta > Periplaneta americana. The sequence continues at coordinate 167,441,065 of NC_091118.1, forward strand.
TGATGATGATAAATATATATCATTACATATTTTAATATGTTGTTTCAGTTACGGCGAAAGCTGTTATTAGTTTGATTCTGTAGCTGCAGCTACTACAGCTCATAATGATGATTTCGTATGTATCATGTAATAAATGTTTGTGATTGTTGCAGGAGGGTGCTCTGCTTTCGGTCACTCGTGCTTCGGGGGTCACGGGAAACGAGCGGACGAGGACGTGCTCTTGCTACCCGGGTCTGAATCTGAGCAACAGCCGCGACTTGTGTTTCCACCTTCAGAATCAGGGGCAGAGGAAGGAGAGGACAGATCTGGAGCTTACGGCGCTCGTTCAGCGTCCTCGTCATCAGGAGTTTCATCTCTAATCCCACCCCCACATTCGGCACAGTACAACCTCTCACCCTTCTTGAGGCAGTGGGTAAGTCGAAAACAGCCATGAATTCAACATGTTAAGTTGAAAGCTCCAACTGTTGTAATACCATTAAACTCCTCTATTAAATAAAGCGTGAAACGAAAATTTAGTCTATGATATTAAGGAGTTTCTAATGTTACAATATAGATGCACTTACATTGTTTGGTTTTAATATGATTTTCTTATTGTTAGATTGTGTTCCTTATAGTGTGTTCAAGTTTAACCCAATTTATTCACATAATATAAAAATGGCGGCCGAGTAGTTCATTTGGTAAAGCAGCTGGCTACGAACTGGAATATCCTGGATTCAATCCCGGGGAGTGAGGAGATTTTTCTCGGGTTCGATTCCCGGTCGGGGCAAGTTACCTCGTTGAGGTTTTTTCCAGGGTTTTCCCTCAACCCAATATGAGCAAATCCTGGGTAACTTTCGGTGTTGGATCCCGGACTCATTTCACCGGCATTATCATCTTCATCTCATTCAGACGCTAAATAACCTAAGATGTTGATAAAGTGTCCTAAGGTTCACTCAGAACCAAGTCTTCCCGTGGGTAAAAGGCGTTAGGAGTGTCGTTTCGACCACACCACCTCATTCTAGTGTCGAGGTCAATAAATCATGGAGTTCTACCGCTATTCCCCCAACCATCTTCATGGCGTCTATAGAAGTTACATTTGATTTTGCCTTAACAAAAAATATAAGAAGAAACATGTAACGCTTTGTTTAATCTATGTTTTTTCTTATTAAACATATCTCCCATTCCGAGACCATGGCTGTAAAATTGTTTCCTTAATAATTAAACCTTTGTATCAATCCAGCTACGTCGACGTCATCAAAAGTCCCCTTTATCTTAGGGTTTTTTCTCAATATGGGATTGTATAACGAGGCATTTTTAACACAAGTTCCTTCCACTCTTTGTGGTAATTTAAGATTTCTTTCATTCTTGTTGAGGTTCTGGCTGATATGTACACGTAAAACATTTGGTTAAGTAAGGAGATATTTTTATCTTAAAGTAATGTAGAAAGAGTTGTCTGATGCTTGGTGGAACTTTAATGAAGTTACGAAGGGTTCAGAACCATAATGGGCCAAGCGCCATTTACTAAAACCGTAGAAAACAAGGGTTAAAATGAAGTTATTACCATAATTCAATGGAAACATATAGCAAGTAATATAAAGTATATACATTAAAACTAAATGATATGTCAATCTTCATTCAACTATGTCATTCACTTAATATTAACCCTTGCTTTCTCCGTTTTTAATAAATAGCGCTTGGCCCACTATGGCTCTGAACCCGTCTTATGTAAGGAGAAGTTAATTAATTTTGATTTTAAAATACAGTGACTTTAGGGTTACAGTTGTATGGTTATAACTAGACAGTGGATGCGGGATGACTTATCGTTGAATGTAGGTGCACATTTACTATATGTTACATTTTTTTTTCATTCAGACCATTTGCTAAACAGGTTTTGAACGTAAACAGACGACGTCAACATGCTACTGTATCTCCGTACAGTCAGAAGGAAAAGAAAAATAACGTACTGTAGTACATACGTTGCAAGTTCAGTCCTCGTCATCATTGATGCAATTACCAGCGTTGCAGTAAACGACGATATATTCTCGTAAGTTGTCGAAGCTGAATCGTCTTCGCCTATCGCCTAAACAGTTTTTGTATCTAGAGAATTTCTGAAGAAAACCTCTAAAATGGAAATGAGTCAATTTCTTTAGAGGAATATTTGCACTGAGCATCACGTCGCACGTGTCGTTTAGACCCGCACAACTAAATGATGATGATGATGATGATGATGATGATGATGATGATGATGATGATGATGATTCCTCAGATTTCATTTCAACGCATTTCCTCTGCAATGTACTGTTGCAATGTTACTCTATAGCCTGAATTGTTCTGGTTTTTATTTCAATTTTACATACATTACACACGATATTGTCTTCGTTAATACATAAAATGTCACTCTCATACTTCTTAATTGCATTTCATATCTCTGAGCGAATTTAACGTTTTGACTTCGACATTATGAATGGATCAGCACTACATTGTTCAACTCGTACTAAATATTTGAGCAGGATAACACAACTGCACACATTGCGTTGCAATGTTACTATGAACGGACTGGGGTTCCTTCGTTATGTACGCTGCTGTACTCGCCAGGTACACAAAAGACGGACGACGCGGCACGTGCCATATACTCCGATACGAAACAAATTCACTTTTCATTAAGTCATCCCGAATACACTGTCTGGTTATAACATACTCTTAAGCACCTTCTGAAGATTGCATTTCACTTCATTTACAGAAATTAACTTATATTGTAAATTAAATTTTCTTTTATTAAATTCACTTGCTTCTCTACTCTGTGGTTAATGGCTTCTGTTCCTTGTTTCAGCTCCAATCTTACCGACGCTCTACAGGCGACATTGACCTCCAGTAGAGAGAACCATGAGCATATGAAGAACCTATCCAACCACCATTCATCATAGAACTTGTGAACAAGGATTCCTTCATTCTGTTACCATTTTTATCTAACATATCCGATAAACATTTAACTAGTGGAACTCTTCAGTGAACAAAACAATAAAAATATGCATTTCAAAGAATGTTACGTCGTATTCAGTTGAAAGAAATTCTTGTAAAACATACACAAAAAATATAAGAATTGCCATGACTTAAATTTACTGTTTCTCATGTGATGTGACGTGTTAAATTAGTTAATAGGATAATTATAACATTTATTTTAAATAATGCATTTTCATGAAACTCCTCAAACATCTCAAGTTCACTTCATGACTAATCTCGTGTATGAAATCTTGAGGTGGTGAACCATTTTCAATGCTTATATTTTCAGGAATGAAACTGACTTTCCAGTAATATTTCAATCTCTTCTTCCTGTCTATTTGTTACTGCTTGTAAATCGTAAGAGAAATTGAAATCATAAACATCGAAAGTTAATTCAATTTTTTTTTTGCAATAAAAATATGAACTTTGCTTAATAATAAATAAGTTAGGAAGGTAATTTGCTTGTACTTTTACTTAATTCAAAATTTAAAGAAAAAATAAGCATATATATAATTACTTCAATAATTATGATACGAATGTAAGTTTCAATGGCCACATAAATTAATACACATTTTTCCAAATTAACGTCGTACACATAATTTGTTCTTCGCGAGCAACTTTTCATTTCATAAAAGTAATTGTACTTCACAGAATGTGAATAAATGAAATAACGAATAACTACGTAACTTAAACGACCCGACGTCAGCCCCACGTCCTCAAGTGACAGACAATTCCACACCAATTTATGTGAGAGTAATGGATGGTTAGAGAAGAAACAGCTCGATACATTACAAAAAATTGCAAGTTAACAATAAATAACTTATAAAGTGATAAACATACACATATGTAAGTTACTGGTATTTTAATATTCACATAATATTCTTTATAAAAATCGAATATCTTAAAAGTAATAATAATCTCTAACTTAATTCCAATTCTTAAACGTTGGAATTGGCATCTTTAGCCGATAATGTCACTGATAAATAATATATTTTTAAAGTATGCTTATATGGGTTTAGTTACATAATACATTAAATGATAAAATTCAGAATATAAAATACCATTATATAAAGTTAATATATATTATAACTAAGTCAGAGTGTGCTTCAGTCATTTACCTTCAATGACCCTCAATGCAATTAAACTAATATCTAGCAAAAGATTTCCTTATTGAAAGTCGTTGTTTGTTTTGGATATGTTCATACAGGAAAATTGGCTATTAACTTACTTAATAAATTTTTCATTTGATCTATATTTAACAAATCATGTGTTTAGTAATTATTCTACATAGGTCATTAGTCCTAATACTTTTTCGAAAGTCAGAATAAAACTTTCATTAACCTTTGCAATCTTCATCAACTTTTCCAAGTGCGCGTATGGTAATAACTTAAAAAAGAAAATATGTAGAAAATGAAAGGAAACTTGAAGTTAAAATTATTTTTACCTCGTAAATTATTTTAGACATTCATTTAATGCTGTATAGCCTATAATCTGGAATAATTTGTGAAAATTCTTGTTTGGTTGGTATTTTAAAGTTGAAGTTGATACGTTATAAACATTAGCTTTTGTATGCTCTTTTTAACTGCTTTAATGCCTTCTACTAGAGTTATTTTAGTTATAGTTCATTAACCCTCCGGCTGGCGCGGCGGTGTGCGCGATGTCGTGATTTTCCGGTTGTGTGTGGAGGGGATAAGTTCCTATTTCTTCTGCGCGCGCCTATTCCTCCATTCGAGTGTTCGCCTTGTATGAAAATATAATAACAAAGTGTATAAGAACACTCTTAAAATTATTCAGTTAACATTATAGAAAAGGCAGTTTTTTAATGAAATATTGTGCGGCGTACATTGTACTCCGCGCGCCTGGTCGTGTTACCAGAAAATACACGCCCGCCGAAGGGTTAAATACGCCTGTTAGGAAAATTTTATCATTTTTGTGGCTTGTCCACACCAGAAGAAATTCGTTAACTTGCTTTATTAGCTTTGTTAATATGTCATTTTCCTGCTATTATCAACGTTTGTTATTAATATCACGTGTTTATTAACACATTGTATTTAACTGTATTACTTTAAGTTATTGATAATTATCATTATTTCAACAAATTATTAGTGAATATTACAGCTGTGAAAGACATTTCCAATCTTAATAATTCTGCCTGTTTTTGTAGAATATTCCTTTGCTACACATTTCAGCAAGCTTCATTTCTGTCATGTTGAATTTAATGTTATTTTCTTTCTCCTTAGATTCGTGTTATAAACTTGTATAATAGTTCATCTTAATTTTGATAGAAAGTTAAAAGGTTAATCAACTTTGTTAAAAAATATTAATTTCAGTGTGGATTCACATTTAGTGTTTGAAGATGATGCTACCTCAATTTAAGTATGACACGAAAATTTCTGGTGTAAATACATACCGATAGTCAAGTCAAAATTAATTTCCGATTATGTTTATAAATAAATAAATAAATTTTATTAATGAACATTTATCTGAATCCCATTCGTAATATTACAATAACTTTATCATACACAAATTTAATACCCATAATCACACAGTATAATAAATAATTTTGCTGGGCCGTACAGTTATTTAAATAAAAGAAATAGACGTATAAATATTATTAATAACATTGATTATGTAGGAATGTTTAAAACAGAATGTAATTAACAATTTTAATATATATCATACCTAATTATATTGCTATGTGTTATAATGTGATTATTACAATATTAGAAATTCTAAAATGTATGCGTACAGAAATTCCAAAAATACAGTCATAATTAACTGTATTTAAATCTTTTTATTTTCTTTAATAGGATATCGCCATGAGAAAGTTTTTTTTTTTTTTTTTTGATATTGTGTGCAACAAAACAGACAACAAAAATTAAATTATTCATATTTACACAAAAATAATTTTAATGAAAGTTACTTATTATAATTATTTTTATTTCAAAATGTGTATTTAGTATCTGAAATAAAATTTACAATTGATATGTTATACCTCGTATAATATATTAGTCAGTAGTTTTCCAAGTCTATCGTTAGTGTTATTATTTCTAGCCCCCACATTGTCATGTGGTTTCGAAATCAAATTGTGACCGTCTACATCACGGATGTCCAAACTCCTATAGAATCAGCAGATATTGCGCGTCAAGCAGTCTCTGCTAAGGTCAATAGCCTTCTATATAAAATAGGAAAAACGACCTTAAAGAATATGCGCTGCGGGTTGCTTACGCCAGGGGTTACCTCGTACGAGTTACAATTGGACATCTAGGCCTATGGTCTACATGCTAACAAATACAATAAATGAGCAGTCCGAAATCTGGTGATTTTCGTACGTTAGTCATTTGCACAAATTTTTGTGTCATTATACACAAGACTAGTTTTTGTTACATGCAGCTTTAAATTTATTTTCATTATTTACTTTCCATTAGTGGGTGTGCGCGTTTGAAATAACAAAGCTGTAATTATTTTAATGTAAACAACTAATAACAAATCAGAACCGATCAAATTGCGTTTAATATAATAATCTAAATGTAATAAATAAATAATAACCTTATACAGACTTCATGTTAATAACGAATTACAAATTAAATAGATTTTAAATCACTAATATTGTACTAATATATAGGGGTATGCCACGTATAGATAAGATATATTTCTTTATTTTTCTTCTGTGTGAACAAAAGATGATAACTTATGATAAAAACATTCATATAAAAATATATATCATATAAATAAACTCCAGGAACAATTCTACTTTAAGTTCTGCATTATGCAAGCAAATATAATCTTTTTTAAAACATCCTCCAAATTTTATTTTTCATTTGCCTTCGATGTTCACTTTAACATTTACCGGTATTTATTTTATTTTCATCTGAAACGCAAATCTGTACGTGAATAAATTTTCTTTTTACCTCAGTAATGAGGTTCAATACGTATTAAACAAAATATATGCTTGAATACAAGAAGGGAAGCATACTCTTTGTATTAATATATTACAAAAGATGCATTATTTAAAGTTTAGAAATTTATTTTCTCAAAACCATCCATATTCTTTCATTCTTATGACATCATTTAAGCGTGTGGATTATCATGATGTATGTATATCGCAAGTTTCACTTCCATCATTTCTGACAGAACATCTGCAGTATTAACAGTGGAAATACATATCATGTATTTGATTTAAAGTAATGATTAAAGCTGCAATTTCAGTGATCTGACATGAGTTCCTCTTTTTTTTCCTTTGTGAGTTACATGATAATTTACTTAACATTGTTATCAGTTGAATTTTTACTGTAGTTTTCCCCTAAATAAAATGTTTGTTAGTTGTATGGTGTATCATTTTATTCTCTATATTTCAGGACTTGTGAGCTTTTGGGATTAATTTTGTTTTCCAGATCTCTACTTTCTCAATTTCGAAGTGTACAGAATGTATTCTGACTTTACAAAAAATTCTATTTCGAGGTATAGTGATAATAAACATTCCCTGTACGTGTGATGCTAAAGAAAATATTTTTTTGGAATACCTTTATGTGCTGTCTTTCCGATTGTGTTATCCTATCGTAAACAGTAAATAATCCCATACCATTACGAATATAATGTAATTTTACAAATACAGCATTGAGATTTATTTTTCCTAGTCATATTTAAGTTTATTTAAAAGTAAGTGAATTTTGTAATCGCTGCAACTTCGTTAAAATATTGTTTATATTCAAATAAAGAAATAATTTAATTTTCAAAACGATATAACATCACAATACTTGTCTTCATTTTCACTTCGGTTTCCTTTTCAACGTTTATTTCAAAATATAATAAATTAACGATGAAAGAGTAATGGAACGGAGAAAAATTCTCTCCGGCGCCGGGATTTGAACCCGGGTTTTCAGCTCTACGTGCTGACGCTTTATCCACTAATCCACACGGGATTCCACCCCGGCGTCGGACAGAATCGTCTCAGTTTTAAGTTCCAAGTCTTGGGTTCCCTCTAGTGGCAGCCCTCTGCACTATGTCATAGAACCTAGGACCGAAGTCCACACATGTACTGAGGTGCACTCGTAATGAGTGACTAGCTGGCCGGGATCCGATGGAATAAGCGTCGTCTTAAATCACGAAGTAATTTACGCGTATCATATATATTATTTTTAATGTACCGAAGTACATATGATATTTCCATGCAGATATTCTGCGTCATCATACGATGAAAGAGTAATGGAACGGAGAAAAATTCTCTCCGGCGCCGGGATTTGAACTCGGGTTTTCAGCTCTACGTGCTGACGCTTTATCCACTAAGCCACACCGGATTCCACCGGATTCGTGATTTAAGACGGCGCTTATTCCGTCGGATCCCGGCCAACTAGTCACTCATTACGAGTGCACCTCAGCACATGTGTGGACTTCGGTCCTAGGTTCATAGATATCTATGACGTAGTGCAGAGGGCGGCCACAAGAGGGAACCCAAGAGTTGGAACTTAAAACTGAGACGATTCTGTCCGACGCCGGGGTGGAATCCGGTGTGGCTTAGTGGATAAAGCGTCAGCACGTAGAGCTGAAAACCCGGGTTCAAATCCCGGCGCCGGAGAGAATTTTTCTCCGTTCCATTACTCTTTCATCGTATGATGACTCAGAATATCTGCATGGAAATATCATATGTACTTCGGTACATTAAAAATAATATATATAATAAATTAAATATATTGAAGCTATTCTTCTGTGGGTTAATGCACTTTTTAGCAACCCGTTCCTCACGATAATGGAATTCCCAATGCTGACTCGAACTGGTTCTATTCTGTGTTATTATGAAAACGAAACATAATTTTGTTATATTCCTCATAATATTCATAACTATTACACGAATTCAGTGTAGATCCTTCAATCTGTCATCATTCTGGAACTTTAAGATTCATTCTAAATGTTGGTCAATAAGTCGTCTAATAGGTATTTACTGTATATTTTATTTTGAATTGATATCAATTGAAAGGCATCAAATTTAATCCATGTTGAATCTTTCGTGCACTACTTTTAACACTTGAATACACACACTATTTGACACAACTCTTCATCACACGAACGCACCCACACAACAGGCAGCGAAGTTGAGATGGCGCCGAGACACAGAAGGCTCTGAGAATGGTGTACAGCTGTAAGCCGCACATGCTTACATAATTAACACGAGTAAGATCGCCATTTAATCAATCATCAAATTTAATTTGTTTAATTTGTTTCGATTTATTTAATTTATTTAATTTTGTCAACTCTGCACCTTATACAATCCCAACTACGCCTAAAATGTAGACTATCCGCTGGTTACTTACAAATGGCTTTTAGAGAAACCCGAGGTTCATTGCCGCCCTCACATCGGTCCCTATCCCTAGTAAGGTTAATTCAGTCCCTACCATCATATCTCATCTCCCTCAAATCTATTTTAATATTATCCTCCCATATACGTCTCGGCCTCCCAAAAGGTCTTTTTCCCTCAGGTCTTCAAACTCCCTATATGCATTCCTGGATTCACCCATACGTGCTACATGCCCTTGCCCATCTCAAACGACTGGATTTAATATTCCTAATTATATTAGGTGACGAATATAATGCGTGAAGTTCAGCGATATGTAACTTTTTCCAGTCTCGTGTAACTTCATCCTTCTTAGCTCCAAATATTTTCCTAAGCACCTTATTCTCGAACACCCTTAATCTCTGTTCCTCTCTCAAAGTGAGAGTCAAAGTTTCACAACCATACAGAATAACCGGTAATATGACTTCAATAAATTGTAACTTTCAGTTTTTTGAAAGCAAACTAGGTGACAAAACTTCTCAGCCGAATAATAACAGGCATTTCGCATATTTATTCTGCGTAGACGATCAGCTGCTACAGACGATAATAAAGCGTAATTACTTTTAAAAAGTGTTTTATTTATAATGTTGTTTATCTTTCATTTAATATAAATACATACATTAAACTGAAGATTTCGTGCCATTGCGTGGAAAATTAAACTTTTATTTCAAATCGAATTTGTTGTATGGGCACACGTCCACCTCTGTCATGTACTATACTTAGGGCCTACAATATATCACTAGAATATTCATTTCTTCCTGAATGAGTTATACAACTAAAGAACATCAATATTTGTGCAGGCATAATGGTCAAGATGACATTAGAAAAGGTGTAGTTTCAACTTTTTTTTTTGTTAATGCTAATGAAGTGATTTCATAACGTTAGATCAGCCGTGGCGAAAAGGCCATGGTGCGCCGAGCCACTGTGTAAGCTGCAACGTGCATAGCACCTGTGGAGGGAGGCGGACAACCGAAGGAGAAGTTAATGTTTAGGACGTGTAACGAAGAAAGAAATGAACAAGAAAACATAGGACATATTATCGCAATCTAAAATTAACTGTCTTCAGAATGTCTCTGCGACAAAGTTTCAAAATCAGGAATTATGTCACTTACTGCCAATCATAGTTGATCACGAAGGTATTTGTCTGTCAGTCGTGATCTAAATTAGATTTTTACTATTTTCATTGTTGAAAATAATTTTTCACAAACGTAAGTTACAGCGAACATGGCTTCAAGAGCAAGCGAAAGAACGAAGCTTCAAATATTTATTTTTTTCCAAAGATTTGAAAAGTTCAATATCTGTCAAGTCCTTACATCTAGCTTTCATTTAACGTCACATTGTAAATCTGTGAGTTTAAATTGAAAATCTAACCGCATTATTCGTACATCTGCTGTAAAAGAATCGACGTACAGAGATGATAATAATAATAATAATAATAATAATAATAATAATAATAATAATACTAATAATAATAATAATAATAATAACACTTAACCTTTTAATGTTTCATCAGTAACATGTAGTAACTTATAATGCCGTTCTATGTCATACAACCGTTTTCCTAGTAATATTTGTGAACAAATCATACATTTAATATTTTCATCATATTGTAAGCAAAGGAATGCATCCTCCCATCCTACTTGAAACTTTCGTTTTTTATAGAGGTACATGTTATCGAGAGAGATATTGCGACGATACGCCACTCGCAGGTCCGAGACAAATACAAATAGAACGGAGTTTGACTCCAGTGAGTGAGAGGGTGGGGGTTGTAGGTAGGAAGCGAGAGAAAAGCACTGCGAGCCACAATGTGCTCGTGAGTCGCCTTTTCGCCGCGGCTGCGTTAGATCAATAAAATGGATTCATCTACTCGTATTTGCAACGACTTCATTTAGTAGAATATTCTTCTGGCCCCTTCCTGTTCTTGTTCACCTGATGACGAGGGTAACATTCGTAACGTCGTGAAATCATTTCATCGCCAGCAATGGAAAAATGCAAAACTACAACTCTTCTTATAATTAAGCGAAAGAATTCATGAACTGTACACTTATGTACGATGTCAGACTCCGTACTTACCCGCCATTGTTTCTGCATCCTACACCAATTAGTTCCTAAGATAAGTTTTTCAAGACAACTTTTATCATTTTCACTATGCTGCCATCTAGCGACTGCAAAAGAAGTCACGTTTTAACCCTATTGGAATTTTATGGAGTAATAGCACAGTCTACTATATAGGGCTACAGTCACGAAAGCTTGAGTTGTGAGGGTGCTAGGAACAATAGACTGTGCCGGTACTATTTCGCATTGTCTGTAATGAGGCGATATTAGCGATCCTAGTGGTTAGCAACTATCTATGGATGCATATTTACTACGTAATGAGCTTCGTAACTGTATATACTAGACTGTGGTAATAGCTTACAGCAGTACTTCCATCTAGCGATAGTTATAAAAAAAGCCAAGGTCTTTGTTATTCATTTTCGACAGTGGAAATCCTAACCTGTGGGGTTTCAACAAGAGCATTGTTGCACAGGAACGGTACGACATCATTGATGAATTGAAGGACGCCGTGTGACGCGCTTTCCAACAGATTACACCAGCAATGCCGAGATGAATGCCACACCGAACCTGACGACGCATTATTTTGTGCGAGGAGAGTGGTGGGGGACATACCTACCGACCCTTTGGACATTTAGGACACATAGTCGTGTAAAGTGGATGTATGTCTACATTAAGACCAGAATTATGTAAATAGTGTGTATATTTGAGGAGTCCACACCTATGGAGTAACGGTTAGCGAGTCTGACCGCGAAAAAAGGTGGTCCGGGTTCGATTCCCGGTTGCGGCAAGTTCCTGATAGGTTTTTTCCGGGGTTTTCCCTCAACCCAATATGAGCAAATTCTGGGTAAATATCGGTGCTGGAACCCGGACTCATTTCACCGGCATTATCACCTTCATCTCATTCAGACGCTAAATAACCTCCGGTGTTGATAAAGCGTCGTAAAATAACATACTAAAATAAAAAAAATATATGTATTTGAGGTATTTATATGGGGTAACAGGGCTTTGTGCTCTCCCTATACATAAAAAGTAACAGTACGTCATTTTATGAAGAATATACATATTTTTCGATCAAAGAAAACTTGTCTTTATCATCATTATCTTAACGAGATCAAATCTCAAAATTTCTCAAAATGTTCGACGCTTTACTTAAATTTGTTTCATGAACCGAGAGACAATCTTCCTCCTTTGTGCTCCCCTCAGGCAGTGGAAGGAATTTCGTTCATCCCAGCTGGTTATATGCAGTCCCAAAACATATCATCCCAGCCGTCCAGTTATTGCAAGTTTGCCATTAAAATATTTGCTGTATAGTTGATATGAGAATAATTACACAAGTCAGTATAAAAATCATGACAAATTAAAGACTGTAGACCAGTGGTCGTCAGCACTCGCTGAAATGGGTAACGGGTAAGCAGTGTATCAGAATATGCACACCATCGTGCAGAAGAGAGAGGGAGGAAGCATACCCGTCAGCGACCACGGATGCACGCCAGTGCTATCGCGAGGGTGCACTGTGCTGATGACCGCTGCTATAGATCTTCTGGGCACCGAGACGTAGGACACCTACGTAGAAGATGGGCAGATGACTTTATTCCAATGTGAGCGGAACAGATCTTTGATGATGATGATTATGATGATGATGATAATATAATTTAAAATATTAAATGAAGGAAAGGGTAGAACTGGCTTTGAATATACAAAAATTAATAAATCGATACTATTAATATACAAATGCATCAGGAGGAATTCAAGCGTAAAAAATATTACGGGCCACTGACATAGCTCAGGCGGTAGCGCGTTCACCTGCTTTTCGGGCGTGAGCTCTATTCCCGCTTGGGCTGATTTCCGAGGTTTTCCCAATTTTAAGACGAATGTCGGGTAATTACTGACGAATCCTCGACCTCATCTCTCCATATACAATGTCGCTATCAATTTCATTAACGCTAAATAACTTACTACTTATGCAGCGTCGTTAAATAACCAAGTGAGAAAAGATTAAGCTGCATAATATTATTATTGACTCTAAATTTTTTGTAGCATAATTTTTACATGGGTGGGTTACTAACCCTCTCTGCATAACCTCTATCCAGAAGTGGGTGATGCAATTTCGGACTTCCCATATCCTAAGAGGATTGTCTTCACTACGACTTCTGAGTCGTCCTCCCAAGTTTTTATTCTGTTTTTTTTTCCCATAGGAATATTGTCGTCACCATGGCTGAAGAGCTCTGTCTGCCCTCCCACGCAACTCTGTGTGCGGGACCCGAATCAGATGTTACCCTCTGTAATATTGCAATTACAATTTTAAGGAGCCAAAATATTAACAGAAAAAGATAAAACAATAATTCAGGCCGCAGAAATGGAGTTTCTAAGGGGTAAGGTACACTATTTTAGATTATTTATTTATTTTTTTCATTTTAATAGGTTATTTTATGACCCTTTATCAACATCTTAGATTATTCAGCGTCTGAATGAGAGGAACGTGATAATGCCGGTAAAATGAGTCCGGGGTCCAGCACTGAAAGTGACCCAGCATTTTCATATATTGGGTTGAGGGAAAACTCCGGACAAACCTCAACCAGGTAGCTTTCCCCAACCGGGAATCGAACCTGGGCCACCTGATTTCGCGGCCAGAAGCGCTAAGCGACTATTTTAGATAAAAAGAAAAACATATGTATAAGGAATGAATTGGAAGTCGAACCATTGCTAGACAGACTGAGAAGAAATTATAGAAGATAGTACGAACATCTTGTAAGAATGCCGATCAGCAGGCAATGAACTGTAGATCACGCGGAAGAAGAGATGTAGGAAGACCAAGAATAAAATGGGCACCGAAACATGTTCAAACCGAACCTAATCCTTGAAGTGAAAAGAAGAAGAAGAAGAAGAAAAATAATTTTTGTTGTATTTCTAGTGACTTCAATAATATGGAAAAGGTATAAAATGTCCATTTTATTAAATCGGATAGAATTTTTGTGCTTGATTACTTGCTTCATTTAAAGGGTTTGATTTTTATAAAACTAATATTTTCTGTTTTTGTATTAGGAGAAAATCCACAAACGATTAGGGGAAACACGGAAATTTTACTGGAAGCAAGTAAAGAGATAGGTTTGGAAGTAAATCCTGAAAAGACAAAGTATATGATTATGACTCGTGACGGGAATATTGTACGAAATGGAAATATAAAAATTGGAAATTTATCTTTTAAAAAGGTGGAGAAGTTCAAATATCTTGTAGCAACAGTAACAAATATAAATGATACTCGGGAGGAAATTAAACACAGAATAAATATGGGAAATGCCTGTTATTATTCGGTTGAGAAGCTCTTATCATCCAGTCTGCTGTCCAAAAATCTGAACGTTAGAATTTATAAAACAGTTATATTACCGGTTGTTCTTTATGGTTGTGAAACTTGTACTGTCACTTTGAGAGAGGAACGTAGGTTAAAGGTGTTCGAGAATAAGGTGCTTAGGAAAATATTTGGGGCTAAGAGGGATGAAGTTACAGGAGAATGGAGAAAGTTACACAACACAGAACTGCACACATTGTATTGTTCACCTGACATAATTAGGAACATTAAATCCAGACGTTTGAGATGGGCAGGGCATGTAGCACGTATGGGCGAATCCAGAAATGCATATAGAGTGTTAGTTGGGAGGCCGGAGGGAAAAAGACCTTTAGACATAAATGGGAAGATAATATTAAAATGGATTTGAGGGAGGTGGGATATGATGATAGAGACTCGATTAATCTTGCTGAGGATAGGGACCAATGGCGGGCTTATGTGAGGGCGGCAATGAACCTCCGGGTTCCTTAAAAGCCAGTAAGTAAGTAATATTTTCTGCACTCTTTCGTAATTAAAAATGTATTTAATGAGAAGGGTTGAAAGGTGGCCGAATATCAACTTGACTCGGTATATTTTCAGTCACAGAAAACACTCTCGTAATACATGTAATATGCCTGCTCCGAAGTTGAGTGCAGAGACTCTTATAAATGCTGCTCTGTAAAATATTCTAGTCTGGAAAGCCAATAAAGAGTAATAAGTTAAGTAAGGATCTATCTACAGATTCGTAATTTGCTTTACTTTCATTGAGCGGTTACAGGAAAAAAAAGAACCTTACTCCTTTTACTATCCCACCCCCACTTATGCATAAGAAGTCGTGTCATCGTAGAGAGAGACAAATACGAATCGAACCGTCCAATAAGATCGAAGCTAGACCTAAAACTAGCCAATAACATTAATCTCGCATCGCATACTGTACAGAGTAGCATCAGAGTTTGATTTCCGTGAATGGACTGCAGGAGTGGGTAGGGAAGAGAGAATATTTCTGTGTATTTAATCGAAAGAATATTCAATTTAAGATTCAGCCGGTAAGTTTTAGATCTAATATAGTATATAACATGATCATTTTTTTACGAAATCTTGATTAGAAGAAACTTCAGAGTTGATCATTATTGCTTTGTATTTATTTCCTTACTTAGCGTTCTTTCAGCTACGACGTCGATAAATGCAGAATGAATTTAATTAAGAAATTCCGTACAATATAATATTTCAATTCACTTGTAAACAGTCGGTGATCGACAGTATCATATTATTAAAAGATCGTTTGGATTTTCTTTCTATCAGTTTCAAACCTTGTTGGAGTGATACTAACTTATGTAAAAGTTTCTGAAGTGCTTATATATATATATAAATTAATTAAACTAAAAAATAAGTTACGTTTCGTATGTTCTGTATTTCTTCGTTCTAAATTTATAATTACCTGCGTAATTATTGAAGAAAGAATTTTCAAGTCGAAAATAGACATGCATAAGCAAAGAAGGTAGTTGGATTTTCTATGCACATTAAATATTTATTTTTTCCACTCTGATTATGCAATTTGGACTTTACATCTCTAATAAAAATATTGTGAACCCATTCATTACGCAATGCATACTTATATTATGCGATTAGTTAGGTAATGATACTGCTATTATCTAATTGGTTGCGTAATGTGAACTACAAATTAAATTAAATAAAGTGAAATTCATTTTATTTATTATAAACATTAACATTATTATTCGTATCTTTACGCGGGATTTCGATGGTAATAAACATTCAGTTGTAGAATTTGCAGCATTTTCAATATCTGAATTTTCGTTTGACCTCATTTTAACAATGTTTTATTTCTCCTAGTACTGCTGTTCTTCTGTTATAAACAAAAACCTATCGTGTTCAAAACTGATAAAACAAACATAAACGAATCGCCTCTCGCAGGAAGAAACTAATAATAATTCATTCGTCTCTCCGCAAAGACATGTTCAAAACTAATAAAAATAATACAATTACTTTTATTAAAGAATTATTTTTTTATCGAAGTGGATAAAACGTTGTACGATATACTCGACTGGTTATCGAACTCGTTTGTAATATGAAACGTTACGATACTCGTGTCATAAATAACTATTATTTATAGTGCATGTTATATCAGCACAGTTTTAATTTCTGTTTGTGTGATTGACCCATCGCTCTTGGAAAGTATCTGATGCAATTTATAGGGCGATAAATTGTGTATCTGCATCACATTTTTTTTCCTTCTTTGAAGGATTTATTCTGAGAGAAACTAAGTTACTAGAGATACCTTAATGCGTTTAACGAGCTTTGAATAGTGAACCACTCTGGGACAACAAGCTCTCGACTGTAGTAGATGAGTATTTTGGTAATAGTCTACTGGCAGATGTACGATGAGCAACCAATGTGCGTTATTTAACCGCTATAGACGAGATGAGCTTCAGCGCCACACAGGTAGCGCATGCGCTGGAATGCAAAGAACTATTTTTTATCGTTTAATAATGCTTAGTTAACCACATTTTATTTCGTCATGGTAACGAGATTGACCCAGTGAGGTAATCAACTCTCAAAATTGAAGCTAGACCTGTAATTATTATTGTAGGCTAAATATAAATAGCCACCGGCGTGGTTCAGTCGGTTAAGGCGCTTGCCTGCCGGTCTGAAGTTGCGCTCGGGCGCGGGTTCGATCCCCGCTTGGGCTAATTACCTAGTTAGGTTTTCTTCCGAGATTTTCCCCAACCGTAAGGTGAATGCCGGGTAATCAATGGCGAATCTTCGGCCTCATCTCGCCAAATACCATCTCGCTATCACCAATCTCATCGACACTAAATAACCTAATAGTTGATACAGCGTCGTTACATACCAAACTAAAAAAATCATAAATATTGTCAGCTTTCTATGGTAATCAATAAAAATGATCTATAGCAGTGGTCGTCAGCACTCGCTGAAATGTGCAAAGGGTACGCGTTGCTGCCCCGTGTGCACTGTCATGCAACAGGGAGAGATAGAGAGCACTGCGTTTTCCGCGGGTAAGAGAGACTAGCCCCAGCGTGCTCTGTGCTGACGACCCCTGATCTATAGCAATGGTCGTCAGCACTCGCTGAAATGGGTAACGGGTAAGCAGTGCAACGTAATATGCCCCGTCATGCAGCAGGCAGAGCGAGAGAGCATACCCGCCAGCAGCCAAGGATGCACCATAGTGCAGTCTCTTATCTGCGTGTAAGAGACGCCAGCGCGAGGTTGCACTGTGCTGATGACCGCTGATCTATAGATTCCAAGGTTGAACCTACATTGAATGATACTTTTATTTTAAAATAATTGTTTTGAAATAATATTTTAAAAAATGAATAATATTAAAGGATCGTGGATAATATTATATGCAACTAGTGGGATTTGCATTATCGCTGTCGTGTAATTAAACTCTGATGACGCTTCGATTTCAAAAACTCACTGGAGTGGTAATAATTCACTTAGGGTCGGTTGTAGGGCCTACCTATAAACAATTAATTCAGATTAAGATACCAGATTAATCTTTATCAAATCAAATCGAAATGATAGCCGTCCAAATCTTGGATTTAAAATATCGGCATCCTAATCAATTCAAATGAACAAAAAAGAAAATGTAAATTAATGTTAAAAAATACATAATGAAATTTTAAAAAAGAATATTCTGCGACAAGATGTGGTAGCTATCAAAACGATAAAAATATATTGAAAATAAATAATATACATTGAATATTATAAAGATGAAAAGAGATGGTGATTGATGATATTAAATGAAGATTTTAAAATGGTTGATGCAATTGTCTGAAGAGTCTTATCAGGAACCTTTAATTTCCTGAGGATCTCCAATGTAAATTTGGGAATTGTTCCTCGCGCACCAAACATAAGTCCAATGACATTCCAATCTTGAATATTATATTTATGACTGAGATCATCACAGCATGGAAGGTAAATAGCGCGTTTCCCTTCATGTACTTGCTTTGGTTGATCTTCATTAATTTCGAACCTTACAGTGGGGTCAAGAATGGGACCAGTTTTTTATCTCCGTCAATTATTATAATGTCAGCACGCCGTGTAGATCCTTTCGTAGAGGTGAAATTTAAATTTTCTAAAGAGATAAAGTAGAAGTCCGGAATTGTGTACAGTTATTGTACTTATAAATAATAAGTATATAAAATTTCATGTAATTTGGTTAAGTAATGTGTGAATTAGTAACATTTTTGTAAATTTATTTATTTTTGTTTTTTGGAAAATCGCTATTATTTCTACAGATTTTAACATTTTTGCCTGAAATTTCATTTTTACAAATTATAATCTCCAAAAAAAAAAAATGTTTTTATTTTTTACTCCAAAAAATGTATTTCATTTTGTCAATTCTAAAACAGCCACAAAAAATTAGCAACTCATGCAAAAAAATGATTAAAACAAAGTGAGACAAAAAAAATTTCGATAGTAAGCTTTGTTGCACACACATTAAAGAAGTTTCACAAAAAAATAATTTATATAGTACAAATTTTGTAGGAGAAAAAAAAACATTTTTTAGCAAAGCACTATGTGCAAGAAAGCAAAGCGCAAAAAATTGAATTTGAAATTTTAAATGAATATAAACACATGCATATTCCTTTCCGCCGAAATACCAATTGGAGAGGCATAAGTGCATGAAAATTGCCCCAGACCTTCATTAGACATAAAGAATTTTTATGTCAAAAACTAAAAATGTGATTTTTTTGTTACTAAAATTTGCAAGTTTTCACCTAGGTGTACCCTTAACTACTAATTTTTTGTTGTATAAATACTAACTTCAGTTTATTTAGTCTGAACTTACGTTAAATATAATTGACGAATCTTATCAAGTTAATCATATTAACTTACCTTTCTTAACTGTGGTCCTTATAGAGTATAATATTCTGTAAGTCATTGCCTACTGTTATAAATGAACAATTAACGCGAAGTATCTCAGTCATGACCTCGCAAAATACATCTGGTCCAGGGAGCATCTGTTTTTGTGCAAGGATAATTTTTTTAACACACTTTAATTTCAGTTATATTCAGTTCCCCTGGTAGAGGGGAAGAGAAGGCCTGATGGCCTTATCTCTACCAGGTTAAATAAATAAATAAAATAAATAAATAATTAAAATACGATAATTTTGATCCAGAAAGCATACGTTTTTTTACAAGGGTAGTCCGTTTAACATGTTT